>NC_087265.1:3405000-3640000 GCF_015220805.1 Pogoniulus pusillus
GAACTAAAGCAAGCCAGGAAAGAGTTAAATCACAAACCCAAGCCCCCCGTTTGCCCCGCGCCGCCCTCCCCGATCGCGAAGCACCTCCCTAATGGTAAAATTAACAAAGTATCTCCTTAATGTATGCAAAGTAATGTATATTGACACATAAGCAAGGCTTTTCATGATGAATATTGAAATATATATGCAAAGCACAGGAAACATGGAACATGTTATAGATCTTTCAGTGTAGGTTTAGTGGAAATGAGCCATTTATATTCCGCAATTTAGCGAATACCTACTGTTTATTGGGACAGAGCACAGAGGAGTATATTTGTCTTGGTAATTTATTTAGGTAAATATATTTATTCTTCTTGGGGGGGTTCTTGTGCCTTTTATTCTTCTTTTTCTGCCTTTTATTTTTTTGTGCCTTTTATTTTTTTTTTTGGTGCCTTTTTTGTGCCTTTTATTTTTTTTTGGTGCCTTTTTTGGTGCCTTTTCTTTCTTTGTGTCTTTCTTTTTTTTTTGTGCCTTTTATTTTTTCCTCCTTCATGTATTTGTTGTTGTTGTTGTTTTGGCTGGTTCTATAGTGCTAGACATAAATATTTAACAAGGCATTGTCTCAAATGTTATTCATGTCATTTATCAGGGTGTGTGTAGGGGCGGGGGAATGGTGGAGCTGGAATAAGTTTTAAGCCTGTACCTTCACTTAAACCTGAGATCAATTTAAAATGTGGGAAATTGAGCTGCCCAGGGAGGTGGTGGAGTCACCATCCCTGGATGTGTTCAAGAAAAGCCTGGATGAGGCACTTGGTGCCATGGTCTAGTTGACTCGCTAGGGCTGGGTGCTAGGTTGGGCTGGATGATCTTGGAGGTCTCTTCCAACCTGCTTGACTCTATGATTCAATGATAAGAAGCACAGGGTGAGGCAGCCCCGTTTGGAAAGAGGGCAGCAGCAGGCGGTTCACTCCTCTCTTCTGGGTTGCCTTCTCTAATCTCCTCATAATGAAAACATGAGTGAAGGAAGGGGTTTTGCCAAACAATCCCTCTCGTTAGGTATCACCTCATTTCCCCTTGTTTTCCTGGCATTGAGGTCCCTCTCACGCTCCCTGGGCTGAGAAGCCAGCCTTTGACTTCCACCCTCTGTCAACAAATCATCAACAACCCTTCAAAGGCTTTCCGAACCTCTGCCTGCCTTCGTGAGATGCTCCAGGAGCCTCGGGTGGGAGGGATGGTTACAGTAAAGGGTTTGGGTTTTTTTTCAATTCCATCAGCTCCATTCAGTTTTGGGCTCCCCAGTTTAAGAGAGACAGGGATCTGCTGGAGAGGGTCCAACAGAGAGCCACGAGGATGATTAGGGGACTGGAGCACTGCCTGGTGAGGAGAGGCTGAGGGACCTGGGGCTGTTTAGCCTGGAGAAGACCGAGAGGGGATTTGATAAATATCTATAAATATCTGAGGGCTGGGGGTCAGGAGTGGGGGGACAGGCTCTGCTCACTGCTCCCTGGGATAGGACAAGGAGCAATGGATGGAAGCTGCAGCACAGGAGGTTCCACCTCAACACAAAGGGAAACTTCTTGACTGGAAGGGTCCCAGAGCACTGGCACAGGCTGCCCAGAGAGGTTGTAAAGTCTCCTTCTCTGGAGCCTTTAAAGGCCTGTCTGGATGTCTATCTCTGTGACCTGAGCTAGATTGTTATGGTCCTGCTCTGGCAGGAGGGATGGACTCGGTGATCTCTTTGGGTCCCTTCCAACCCCTGACATCCTGTGCGCCTGTGAACTAATTCCTGAAGGCTTTAGTCAGCCAGCTTTCAGGCATTTCAGGACAAATTTCCCCTTACTTAATCACTAATGCCTGAACATAGACATTCTAAGTGGGCCTGCTAGTGTCTATTAGCATCCTCTGCCTCAGCGTGTGATCCTAAACATCTTGGTGAACATGTCCACACCACCGAGAGAGCATTTTGCTACTGACTCTAAGGCGATAAGGATATTAGCTGATTATCTCTTCTCTTGGCTCTGCTCTCTCCACGTCAATAGCTCCCACCCCAGCAACTCAAGGAAGGCTGAAGTCATTTCTACCTCATCTCCTATTCAGGCTGGCACTGCTAAAGCCTTTTTAGCCTACAAATTAAGAAATGCTTCCTTTCACACTATGCTCCAAGTACTCAAGCAACAGATACAGGGTTTGGTTAATTTTTCCCTTTCTTCCACTTGTACAGCTCACCCATGGGACTTTGCAATCCCACCAAGGAGACAACTTTCAGATGAAGGACAGGGGAAGATAACACATTACCATGTTGGCAGCTTGGCACTGAGCAAATGTTATACACACTATGGTAGAAGGTGCAAGCAGGAGAGAAAATAACACAAGGGAGCTTTGCAAAGAGAAGGGGGAAAAAAGGCTCTTCATAAACAATTATTCACACTATAATCTTGAAAATGCAGTACTTCTCACCAGATAGGCAACTGCCCTATGGTTCCAAAACCAGAGATCAAAATAAAACACCACCCAGTAACTCAAGACTGATTTAGAGGGAAGAGAGGAGGAATACCAAAAAACAGACAAAAACCAACCCAGCAGCTTCCTGAATAAAACACTGCAGGAACTGAGTCAGTTAAAATTGGGGCAGAGACCTGATCTCTCCAGAGATATATAATGGTAAGGAAGTGTAGGGCAGCTCTATGCAAAAAAAGCTTCATGGTAAACTGAACCATTTCCCCAGCTCACTGTGCAGCTACAGGCAAGCAGATTGAAATACAACTTAGTTCAAGTGAGGCGGTTGGATCTTAGCATTGACACAGAGAGCATGGACACTAGATTACTCCCAAATTAGGGCTGGGCCAGGGAAAGTGGTGCAAGAGAACTGTTTGGATTCCAAAAACACACAAAAAAATTACTTTTATTTGAACCAGCACTGCTCTGGAGGACTACATATATCAGATGAAAAACTATTGATTTCAATTAGTGCCATAGTGTAGTTGATTGGCTAGGGCTGGGTGCTAGGTTGGACTAGATGAGCTTGGAGGTCTCTTCCAACCTGCTTGATTCCATGATTCTATGATTCTATCATAATTATGTACACTAGAAGGAGGACACAGTCTCAAGTGGTGCAAAGGGAGGTATAGGCTTGATAATAGGAAGAAGTTGTTGGCAGAGAGAGTGATTGGCATTGGAATGGGCTGCCCAGGGAGGTGGAGTCGCCATCCCTGGAGGTGTTCAAGCAAAGCCTGGATGAGGCACTTAGTGCCATGGTCTGGTTGACTGGTCAGGGCTGGGTTCTAGGTTGGGCTGGATGATCTTGGAGGTCTCTTCCAAACTGCCTGATTCTATGATAAGACATCATCTACCACTCTGGGAAACCTGTGCCAGTGTACCCTCACCCTCAATGTAAAGCTTTTATTCCCTGTATGCAGGCTAAGTCTCTCCTTTTAGTTCAAACCCATCATACCTTCTCCTGTTGCAACCAGCCCTGCTAAAAATATTTTCCCATCTTTCTTATAGGCCCCTTCAGTAAGACCATAATAAGGTCTCCCCAGAGCCTTCTCTTCTGCAGGCTGAACAACCCCACCTCTCTCAGCCTTTCTTCACAGCAGAAGTGTTCCAGACCTCTGATCATTTCAGTGGCCTCCTCTGGACCTGCTCCAACAAGCCTATAAAAACTCACACATCCTCATCTCTATCTCATTTCTGGAGGGGTACATTGAAAGGGAACAAATAATTGCAGTCTTCAACACAAAGTATATGAAAACTAGGTGAAAGTCCTGAAATTTCCATTATAGCATAAGCCCTAAACTTGAACTTCATAAAAAAGAGATCTTGAGGGCACTAATAACACCCCAAAAATGATGTTAGAAGATCAATATCATATTACAGAGGTGGTTTAGCCTGTTTTCAGGAGGTCAGCAGGATTCTGCTGGATTTGTGTGCACTTAGCACATTGATCACAGTGTTTACCTTCACACCTCAGTTAGAATATCCATTTCCTATTGCTTCCTTTCTAGTTCAATGTCCACTTTGTTTCTTCTGCTGTCCAACATCCTTTGGCCAGCACTGAAAAAGTCATTTTCCTTCTCTTAGATTTCTAAATTCCTCTCTGTGGAAATTTAACATCCCCAATGGGAAGAATGTCGCTCTTTATAGCATCATAGAATGGTTTAGGTTGGAAAGAACCTCAAAGCTCATCCAGTTCCAACCCCACCTCCACCATAGGCAAGGACACCTCCCACTAGAACAGGTTACTCAAGGCCTTGTCCAACCTGGCCTTGAACACCTCCAGGGAGGTTGTGGAGCACAGAAGCACCCAATGTGATCTTTGATCACATTGGGTGCTTCTGTGCTCCACAACCTCCCTGGGCAACCTGTGCCAGTGTCTCACCACCCCCACTGCAAAGAACTTCTTCCTAACATCTAGTTTGAGTCTCCACTCTGCCAATTTCAACCCATTCTTCCTTGTCCTGTCATTACAAGACCTTGTCAATAGTCCCTCCCGATCCCTCCTTTAGCCTCCTTCAGATCCTGGAAGACCACTCCAAGGTCTCCCCAAAGCCTTCTCCTCTCCAGACTGCAGAGCCACAAGAGTCACAACTCTCTCAGCCTGTCTGCATAGCAGAGCTGCTGCAGCCCTCTGAGCATCTTGGTGGCCTGCTCTGGACTGCCCCAAACAGTTCCATGTCCTTTTATATCTACATTCTCCTCTTTTGAGCTTAATGTTAAAAAAAATCCCAACATTCTCACAGAATCACAGGCTTAACCAAGTTGGAAAAGACCTCTAATATCATCAAGTCCAACCCATCACCTAACCCTTCTAATTAACTAACCCATGGCACTAAATGCCTCATCCAGTCTCCTTTTAAACACCTCCAGGGATGGAGACTCCACTACCTCCCTGGGCAGCCCATTCCAATGCCAATCACTCTTTCCATGCAGAACTCCTTCCTAATGTCCAGCCTAAACCTTCCCTGGCACAGCTTGAGGCTGCATCCTCTTGTTCTGTCATTGGGTGCCTGGGTGAAAAGACAAACCCCTGCCTGGCTACAACCTCCCTTCAGGTAGTTGTAGTGAGGAATAAGGTCTCCGCTGATTGCCCTCTTCTCCAGGCTGCACACCCCCAGCTCCCTGAGCCTCAGTGATCATAGTCAGTGCTTTCAGTAAATAATAACCATCAGTTATATGGCTTATTGTGATGGTTTGTGAAGAAGTGACAGCATTATGGCACACATGTTATGCAATTCTGACAGTACATGACAGAACACTGCCCTAAGAGCACAAACATGGGTGATTACATTCCTGCTATTTTGGTTTCTTCCTCTGAGAGAGCCTTCTTGGCTCTACCAGAGCATATTAAGGCACTATCTAGCCAAAATTATTGACTTGCCTGATGGCTCATAGAGTCCTAGAAGACCCTGGATGCAGTTTGCACAGCGGCTGACCTATTTGCTCTGATTCAACTAAGTATATCTCTAGAAGAACCCTTAGGGTTTACAGTGTCAACAGTCCTGTTTTGTTTGCTTTTCTTCTCAAAGCACTACTTATTTAACAGAAGCAAAACAAGAGCAAAAGGGCATTTAGCTAATTCATATCCAATTTTGTCACAGCACATGAAAAAGGACAGGAGTTGCAGCAGTGTTGTTGGGCTTGCACATGCCCACTGCAAGATGCAATTCATACAGCTCGAGTGTGTGCCTGGAATGTCATTTTAGCCTAGATTTTCTTCCTTCAAACCTGTGTCACAGAACTGTGACCTTACTAATGCAAAGAAAAAAAACAAACAAAAATATCAGAAAAAGAAGGAAAATAGTTTTTCTTTGGACTGGGAGAAGCCCTTTTACCCTCTGCTTATGCAGCATCTGCAATTAGAGAGTCATGGGCTGAGGCTTGGGCTCTGGAGTTCACCCCAGGGGCTACTAAAGGCAACTGACTACACAAGTAAACCAAGCTAGAATAATGCCACAAGGCTATGACAAAGCCTAGCCTCAAGTCTATGCATAATTATTACACTGTATGAATTGTCCTCTTCTTCTGTTTCTTCTTTTTTTCCTCTCTCTCTAAGGAATGCTTTAAGAAGGGTTAAAAAATGAGAGGTAAAGCAAGGGTCTCAGAAACCAAGGGATTTGAATCTGCAGCCCCATTAACAACAGAGAAAGTGGAAGTCACAGACCTTTCAGGCACTTAAATGTCCTTTGATGCTCCCTAATTCTACTGATCTGCTACTGCTCTATAAACTTACTCAGAAGTTCAAAGTTTCTTCAAGTCCTTCTTCTTAAAAGGCTTTTCTAAGCAATGAAAGGAAACAATATCACTCCCTTTATGACACCAGCAACCAAGTGTGGATGTCAAATGCTAACCATCCCTGAGAACTGTTCATAATTGCTAATACCCAAATAAATAAGAATCCACATCCACTAGGGAAAAGTGTCAGTTGGTGTCTGTGGACACCAAAGTCAGCAATGACAGACCAGGAGGAGAGGCTCCAAGAGCTGGAGCAAAGTAAGAATCCACATCCACTATGGAAAAGTGTCAGCTGGTGTCTGTGGACACCTAAGTCAGCAATGACAGACCAGGAGGAGAGGCTCCAAGAGCTGGAGCAAAGTAAGAATCCACATCCACTATGGAAAAGTGTCAGCTGGTGTCTGTGGACACCAAAGTCAGCAATGACAGACCAGGAGGAGAGGCTCCAAGAGCTGGAGCAAAGTAAGAATCCACATCCACTATGGAAAAGTGTCAGCTGGTGTCTGTGGGCACCTAAGTCAGCAATGACAGACCAGGAGGAGATGCTCCAAGAGCTGAAGCAGAGATTCTTCCACAGCCTGTGGTGAAGACCACAGTGAGGCAGGCTCATGGAAGTCCACAGTAGAGCAGATATCCACGGAGGACACCATGCATCAAAGTCAATATATGCCTAGAGGAGGTTGTGACCTCATGGTAAGTTTTCACTAGAACAGGTTCCCAGCAAGACCTGAGAAGCCATGGAGATAGGAGACCACATTGGAGCAAGCTTGCTAGCAGGATTTGTGACCATGTGAGTGACCCACCCTGAAACAGCCTTTTCCTGGACTAAACCCCATGAAAGGGACCCATGAAGAACTGCAGCCTTTAGAAAGACTCATGCTGAAGAAGTCTGTGGTGGACTTTCTTCTGTGGCAGAGACTCCACACTTAGTGCCATGGTCTAATTGATTGGACAGGGCTGGGTGCTAGGTTGGCCTGGATGAGCTTGGAGGTCTCTTCCAACCTGCTTGATTCTATGATTCTATGAAAGAGTGTGAGGAGTCCTACCCTCAAAGAGGAAGAAGTAGTAGACACAGGTAGTGAACTGAACACAACCCACATTCTCCATTCCCCTATGCCACTCAGGGCAGAGGAGAGAGAAAGAACCAGGAGGGAAGATAAGCCCAGGAGGAAGGAAGGATAGAGAGAGAGAAAGGTGTTTTTAGGAGTTAGTTTCAGTTTTCATTACCCTACTCTGCTTTAATTAGTAATAAATCAAACTAGTTTCCCCTAGTCAAGTCTGGTTTACCCTTGACAGTAATTACTGGTCTCCCTGTCCTTATCTTGATCCATGAGCCTTTTGTTGTATTTCCTCTCCCATGTCCAGATGAGGAGTGATGGAGTGGTTTTGGTGGGAACTGGCATCCAGCCAGGCTCAACCCACCACATGGCTACAGGTAAAGACAGAATTTGTGCAGCCAAGCAGCAGAAAATGGCATGGAAAAATGAACCTTAACAAGTTATGAGCATGTTGCATTTCTCAGTTTTGGTTTTGGGATACTACCACCTACTTTTTCACCCTAGGCTGACCAGACTTGTGTCTTGATTTTGTTGCTTGGCAGATAGCTGTGTACATTGTACAACTAGTTCAGTACAGGAATTTGGCTGTTGAGCCATTCACCCCCAGCAGGTCAGCTGCCTGCTTTTTCACACTGAATCGGGAGGGGGGGGTTGCTGTCAGAAATACCACCCAGCATCACTTCCTTTCTCTGATTGTGGAAGCCTGAAGATTCCTACAGCTTTCAGCAAAAAAAACCTGCATCCAATACTGAACCAATATTTGCTCTTTGGGATGTTTAGTTGCAGCTGAACATCTGGAGGATTATTTGTCCATTTTCATCAAGGCCTCTGAGTCAGCACAGTTCAGAAAGGCAAATGAGAACCACCATTTCTGTGGGAGCTACAAAAGAAAACCTTATCAAGGAGCAAAGAGCACACACCCAGGCTGACACTTAGGATGCCACATAGAATCATAGAATCAACCAGGTTGGAAGAGACCTCCAAGATCATCCAGTCCAACCTATCACCCAGCCCTATCCAGTGAACTAGACCATGGCACTAAGTGCCTCATCCAGTCTTTTCTTGAAGACCCCCAGGGACGGTGCCTCCACCACCTCCCTGGGCAGCCCATTCCAATGGGGAATCACTCTCTCTGTGAAGAACTTCTTCCTAATATCCAGCCTATACCTACCCTGGCACAACTTGAGACTGTCCCCTTCTTCTGTTGCTGCTTGCCCGGCAGAAGAGACCAACCCCACCTGGCTACAGCCTGCCTTCAGGTAGTTGTAGACAGCAATGAGCTCTGCCCTGAGCCTCCTCTTCTGCAGGCTGCACACCCCCAGCTCCCTCAGCCTCTCCTCATAGGGTTTGTGTTCCAAGCCCTTCACCAGCCTTGTTGCCCTACTGGCAGATCCTCTTCTGCAACCCGTGCAGATTGTCCTATCAAATGCATCAAGCAACATCCACTGGTTCAGAGCTCAGTGAAAGCTGAGAGATACGAGCACACTTGATTTAGTTTGCATACTCCCTTGTCAGTTGAGCTGGAAGCCACATGGATGAAAGGTGATAGATGCAACGACTTTGAGGGGAGGACTGAAGGCTTGGGTACAGCTCTTCACAGCAACAAACCAAGTCAGTATCTGCAAAACCACCTTTCCAGAAGCGCCTTTTTATTACTTCAGCAGAGTTCCTTTTTAACCCTAATATCAAACTCTTGCTGCAAGGTGAGCCTTAAAAAAAAAAGAGAATTATCAGAGCCTGCACCAGCTCTTTTCATTATCTTCTCAGACACCCAGTTGTACTTCCCCATGCTGAAAAGTCTAATGAGCATTACAATCTCAGGAGTATGTCTGTGTAGAGCACAGAGTTCACTCCCTTAATCCTAGTGCCTCATTAGTTACTTCTGTAAAGCAGGGGGCCAGAGGATGGGGTTTTGCCATCACAAGTGTGAGCTCTGAGAGCATTAACTTTGGTGAGGTGCTGTCAGCAGACATCCACCATCCTGCACTGCTTATGTACAGATTAAAACATTTGCAACCTGTTTTAAAATATATATATGCCCGAAGAATGATACCAGAGGTGTGAACTCATAGAAACACAGAAACAACGAGGTTGGAAGAGACCTCCAAGCTCATCCAGTCCAACCTAGCACCCAGCCCTAGACAATCAACCAGACCATGGCACTAAGTGCCCCAGACAGGCTTTGCTTCAACACCTCCAGGGACAGCAACTCCACCACCTCCCTGGGCAGCCCATTCCAATGCCAATCACTCCCTCTGCCAACAACTTCCTACTGACATCCACCCTAGACCTCCCCTGGCACAACTTGAGACTGCATCCCCTTGTTCTATTGCTGGGTGCCTGGCAGAAGAGCCCAACCCCACTTGGGGTAGTTGTAGACAGCAATGAGGTCACCCCTGAGCCTCTTCTTCTCCAGGCTAAACAAAAGGTGGCCTCCTCTTCTCCAGGCTAAACTGAGGTGGATTCCTTCAGTACATTAATGCAGTCCCCATTAGCTTTAATGAGACTTAAGATGAATGATTGTCCTCTTGCAGGCACCTTTAAACACCCATTGTGCTCCAAATTTGTTTTTAACTTGTTTTGTTAATTTAAAATACATCTAATCATATATTTATCCTAATATCAGCTCCCCAGGCAAGAGCTGGGTGTGTTGAGAAAAAAAAACCACTATAATAATAATGTAACTTCATCCTTCCTTTTTATAGGCCCACTCCATTCAAAGGAATAGCCCCTGGAAATAGTAACTGCTGTGATATGCTTATGGCTCCATTTACAGACTTTCTTATAGGTTCATAAATGGAGACTGGGAGGAGGAGGGAAAAGGAATAAAATTTAATAACTGAATAAAAATGTAAATAAAGATTTGCCTAAAATTACTTGTCCAAGAAATAATTCTCCCTCCCCCTTAAGCTAATACTTTGATAAGCTCTGAACAGTGATCCTGATTTGGAGCGTGACCTTTGAAAATGCTCTCCAGCTTGATTAAAGATGTATTAAATTTGTTTAAATAAACCTCCGTGTAATGGCACATCATTTGTAAGAAGCTATTAGGGGGCTGGAAACTGTGCTGCTCTATTTGCATGAAAATATGCCCTGCTCAAATTGAGGATCTCTCCTGAATTAACCACCAAGGAAAAGTGACACTTTCATCATTTTTTTTTTTTTGACAAAAGGAGGGGGGGGAAATAAACCAAATCAACAAAACACAACCAAGCTGCAACTTAGAAAACTTTAGGCTAAGCTCTGCGAGAAAGGAGGCAGATGAACATCTAAGCAGGGCTATGAACATATCACACTCTTCCACAAACCACTGTCCTTCCTTGTCAATCATAGAATCAAGCAGGTTGGAAGAGACTTCCAAACTCAGCCAGGCCAACCTAGCACCCAGCCCTGGCCAATCAACCAGACCATGGCACTAAGTGCCCCAGCCAGGCTTTGCTTCAACACCTCCAGCAATGGCGACTCCACCACCTCCCTGGGCAGCCCATTCCAATGCCAATCACTCTCTCTGCCAACAACTTCCTCCTAACATCCAGCCTAGACCTCCCCTGGCACAACTTGAGACTGTGTCCCCTTCTTCTGTTGCTGCTTGCCTGGCAGAAGAGACCAACCCCACCTGGCTACAACCTCCCTTCAGGTAGTTGTAGACAGTAATGAGGTCACCACTGAGCCTCCTCTTCTGCAGGCTGCACACCCCCAGCTCCCTCAGCCTCTCCTCATAGGGTTTGTGTTCCAGGCCCCTCACCAGCTTTGTTGCCCTTTTCTGGACACCTTCCAGCACCTCAACATCTCTCTTGAATGGAGGAGCCCAGAACTGGACACAGCACTCAAGGTGTGGCCTGAGCAGTGCTGAGTGCAGGGGCAGAATAACCTCCCTTGTCCTGCTGGCCACACTGCTCCTGCTTGACTTGAAATTTTTTCTTTATGCCTATTCTCCTCTACAAGATAACTTCAGTTTTTCAAAGAGCAGAAGAAAAGAAACCAAACCAACAAGCAAACAAAAAACAGCAGCACAATATCCCCTCCAAAGCTAACCACAAAATGACAACAAGTGTAAGACAAGAAAGGTTTTCGGTATGGTTCTTTAGCTGATTGAAGGAAAAGCAACCCTATGTTAACAGCAGTAAAAAACAGGCAAACATATAACACTCAAAAAAAAAAACCCAAAGAGACAAAAAAAAGAGACCAAAACAAAACAAAAATCCTCCAAAAACAAACCCAAAGCACAACAAAAACTGGCAACAATAAAAATAAGACAAGGAAAGTTTGCGGTATGGTTTTTGAGCTGATTAAAGAAAAAGCAATCCTATGTTAACAGCAGTTAAAAACCAACCAATCAAAACCTCAAAAAGCTCCAAACTACACCAAAAAAAGCCCAAAACAAATGAAAAACCCTAAAAAACCAACCAACCAACCAACACAGCCAAAGCCAAACACAAATTAACAACAAAAGACAAGAAAGGTTTGCAGTGTGGTTCCTTAGCTGATTAGAGAGAAAATAAACCTATGTTAACAGATGTTAAATCAATTCTATTCTAACAGCAGTTAAAAACCAACCAAAACCTCAAAAACCTCCAAACTACGCCAAAAATAGCCCAAAACAAAATAAAAACCTCCCCAAAATAACCCAAACCAAACAAAAATGAACAACAACAAAATTAAGACAAGAAAAGTTTGCAGTTTGGTTCTTTAGCTGATTAGAGAGAAAACAAACCTATGTTAACAGCAGTTAAAACAATCCTAAGTTAACAGCAGTTAAAAACCAACCAACCAAAACCTCAAAAAGCTCCAAACTACACCAAAAAAAGCCCAAAACTAAACAAAAACCCTCAAAAAAACCCCAAAACCAAACAAAAATTAGCAACCACAAAATTAAGACAAGAAAGGTTTGCAGTGTGGTTCTGTAGCTGATTAAAGAGAAAAGAAACCTATGTTAACAGCTGTTAAATCAATTCTATGTTAACAGCAGTTAAAAACCTACTAAACTGAACCTCAAAAAGCTCCAAACTACACCAAAAAAGCCCAAAACAAAATAAAAACCTTTCCAAAAAGCCCAAAACCAAACACAAATTAACAACAACAAAATTAAGACAAGAAAGGTTTGCAGTGTGGTTCTTTAGCTGATTAGAGAGAAAACAAACCTATGTTAACAGCAGTTATAAACCAACCAAACTAAACCTCAAAAAGCTCCAAACTACACCAAAAAAAAAGACCAAAACAAACCAAAAACCCTCAAAATTAAGACAAGAAAGGTTTGCAGTGTGGTTCTTTAGCTGATTAGAGAGAAAACAAACCTATGTTAACAGCAGTTAAAACAATCCTATGTTAACAGCAGTTAAAAGCCAACCAAACTAAACCTCAAAAAGCTCCAAACTACACCAAAAGAAAGCCCAAAACAGAACAAAAACCCTCAAAATTAAGACAAGAAGAGTTTGCAGTGTGGTTCTTTAGCTGATTAGAGAGAAAACAAACCTACGTTAACAGCAGTTAAAAACCAACCAAACTAAACCTCAAAAAGCTCCAAACTACACCAAAAAAACCCCAAAAAAACCAACTAAAAAAATCCCCAAGACTAAACAATAATTAACAACAACAAAATTAAGACAAGAAAAGTTTGCAGTTTGGTTCTTTAGCTGATTAGAGAGAAAACAAACCTATGTTAACAGCAGTTAAAAACCAACTAAACTGAACCTCAAAAAGCTCCAAACTACACCAAAGAAAAGCCCCAAACAAATCAAAAACCCTCAAAAAAAGACCCCAAAACATCACAACAACAAAAGTAAAACCAGAAAGTTTTCAGTATGGTTCTTTAGCTGATTATAGGAAAAGCAATCCTATGCTAACAGCAGTAAAACACAACCAAACAAACCCCCAAACAGACAAAAAAAAGCCCCAAACAAAACAAAAACCCTCAAAAATCCCCAAAGACCCAACAGTAAAACAATGACTTCAAAAAAAAGGAGAGTTTGACATTGCTTAGATTACTAAATCAACAAAGAAAATAACTTTCTCCTGTTAGAGTTTGTAATAAGTCAGGAAAGGGAAAACTTGAGCCTGGCTATGGTGGGATTGATGTGTTTAGGAAGGAAGGTGGATGGATGGATGGATGGATGGATGGATGGATGGATGGGCAGAGAGATCCCATTCCTGCTCGAAGCAGAGACGTTGCCAAATGTACTTTAATGTTTTGCAACAGCTCCCTGTTGAGTGAGTAACTGCTATGCTCATGAAAAAGTCTCTCTCCCTTCAATCAGATTTGAAATTAAAGCCTTTCCCATCTCCCATCTAAAGCCAGGATACCTATGTGTACTTGGGGGCCTGGAGTCTTTCTTTGTTCTCCTGTTCCTCACCACCTATTTCACAGCAGCCATCTGCAGCCATCCTCTTGCTTGTCTCTTTCATTGGACTCTCTGGAACAATGGTACAAGGCAAGATGGAGTCATCTGCACAGGGTGATTGGTGTTGGCCTCATCATGAGTGCTCAGAGAGCCTCTGTTCATCCTCCAGTCCACACCCCAATCCTCAAGCCTACATTACAAATCCCTGTTCTCTGCAAAGGGATACAGAATCATAGAATGGTTTAGGTTGGAAGGGACCTCAAGGATCAGCCAGTTCCAAACCCCTGCCATAGGCAGGGACACCTCCTGCTAGAACAGGTTGCTCAAGACCTCATCCAACCTGGCCTTGAACACCTCCGGGGAGAGAACAGCCACAACCTCCCTGGGCAACCACTGCAAGTGTCTCAACCACTGCAAGTGTCTCACCACCCTTCCTGGAAAGAACTTCTAACATCTAGTTTAAAACTCCCCTCTTCAAGATTAAACCCATTCACCCTTGTGCTGTTGTTACCAGACTTTGTAAATAGTCCCTCCCAAGCCCTCCCTGAAGAAGGCTTCAAGGAGACCTTGGAGTGGTCTTCCAGTATCTGAAAGGGGATACAGGAGGGCTGGGGAGGGACTCTTGGCAAGGTCTTGTAATGACAGTATGAGGAGGAATGGGTTTAAAGTGGCAGAGGGGAGATTCAAACTGGATGTTAGAAAGTTCTTTGCACTGAGGGTGGTGAAGATTGAAACTGGCTGTAAGGAAGAAGTTCTTTGCAGTGAGGGTGGTGAGACACTGGCACAGGTTGCCCAGGGAGGTTGTGGCTGCTCCCTCTCTGGAGGTGTTCAAGACCAGGTTGGATGAGGTCTTGAGCGACCTGTTCTAGTGAGAGCTGTCCCTGCCTAGGTTGGGGGGGGTGCGATTGGAACTCGATGGTCTTTGAGTTCCCTTCCAACCTAACCCATGCTATGTTCTCTAATCTTCCAGATTGCATTCTCAAACTCTCCTTCAAAACCACAAGGCAAAAAAACCCCAAGCAAAGTCATGAGGTTGTCAGTAAATCACAGGAGTCAGCAGCAGTGCATGATGCAAGAGGCTGTTGGCACAGACAGTTTGCAGAGCAGGGAACATCTGCCCTCTGAACGTAGAACACCACTCAAGGATGAACTTCTGAGCAGTTATGCTTTTGTTTACAGCTATTCCTTTTCTCCAGCCACTATTAAAGTCTACAGTGCAAACCTGGGCTGTACAAAATCTCAGCAGTTACTCACTGCTACCTTTGCTACATGCACTCATGTGTGCCAGCAGCTTTGCCTGCTCACAACCAAAGCTCCAGAGGGGCCATGGAGTCCCCTTCTTTGGAGATATTCAAACTTGTCTGGCTGGATTCCTATGTCATCTACTCTAGGTGATCCTGAACTGGCAGGGAAGTTGAACTGGTTGAACAACCCCATGAAGAGATACAGGCTGGGGTCGGAGTGGCTGGAGAGCAGCCAAACAGAGAGGGATCTGGGGGTGCTGACTGATACCTGCCTGAACATGAGCCAGCAGTGTGCCCAGGTGGCCAAGAGAGCCAGTGGCATCCTGGCCTGCATCAGGAATGATGTGGTCAGCAGGAGCAGGGAGGTCATTCTGCCCCTGTACTCTGCACTGGTTAGACCACACCTTGAGTCCTGTGTTCAGTTCTGGGCCCCCCAGTTTAGGAGGGACATTGAGATGCTTGAGCGTGTCCAGAGAAGGGCAACGAGGCTGGGGAGAGGCCTTGAGCACAGCCCTACGAGGAGAGGCTGAGGGAGCTGGGATTGGTTAGCCTGGAGAAGAGGAGGCTCAGGGGAGACCTTATTGCTGTCTACAACTACCTGAGGGGTGGTTGTGGCCAGGAGGAGGTTGCTCTCTTCTCTCAGGTGGCCAGCACCAGAACAAGAGGACACAGCCTCAGGCTGTGCCAGGGGAAATTTAGGCTGGAGGTGAGAAGAAAGTTCTTCACTGAGAGAGTCATTGGACACTGGAATGGGCTGCCCGGGGAGGTGGTGGAGTCGCCGTCCCTGGAGCTGTTCAAGGCAGGATTTGATGTGGCACTTGGTGCCATGGTCTGGCCTTGAGCTCTGTGGTGGAGGGTTGGCCTTGATGATCTGTGAGGTCTCTTCCAACCCTGATGATACTGTGATACCCTTCCAGGTGCCTTCCAACTCCCAACATTCCATCATTCTGTGTACAAGGTGAGCTGGGACACCATTACTGTGGATACTTTTTTCCAATGAGAGCTCAAACAGCTGGCACAAACCCTTTAATGTTTGACTATAATGTTCATTGAATGAGTATTGAACCAGAAACAAAGATGGAATTTTAGAAACAAAACCTGCCAACCAAGATTATAGGAGCAGCCAAATATCTAAGGAGTCTCAAAGACACCAAATACTTCTCAGAGAGGTGTAAGCACCTCTTGTTTATTGGATGGTATCAAAAGAATACACCCAGGAATATCTCACCTGACAGGCTAGGTTCTGAAAAGACCATCTGTTGGCTCAGTTTCCCAAACCAGTTCTGGGATTAACACAGGCCCTGTGAGGTGAGGCTGAGGATGCTGGCATTGTGCAGCCTGGAGAAGAGAAGGCTGAGGAGTGACCTCATTGCTGTCTACAACTACCTGAAGGGAGGCTGCAGCCAGGTGGGGTTGGGATCTTCTGCCAGGCAAGCAGCAACAGAACAAGGAGACACAGTCTGAAATTGTGCCAGGGGAGGTCTAGGCTGGATGTTAGGAGGAAGTTGTTGTCAGAGAGAGTGATTGGCATTGGAATTGGGCTGCCCAGGGAGGTGGTGGAGTTACTATCCATGCAGGTGTTCAAGCAAAGCTTGGCTGAGGCACTTGGTGCCATGGTCTGGTTGACTGGCTAGGGCTGGGTGCTAGGTTGGAATGGATGCTCTTGGAGGTCTCTTCCAGCCTGGTTGATTCTATGATTATTTTTCCTATTTACTGACTGCTTTTCTAAAACAAGATAAGAAGAATTACCTATATCATGCTCAGGTCTACTTAGAATCATAGAATCAGTCAGGGTTGGAAGGGAGCACAAGGATCATCTAATTCCAACTCCCTTGCCATGGGCAGGAACACCTCACACTGCATCAAGCTGTCTAGAGCCTCATCCAGCCTGGCCTTAAACATCTCCAAGGACTCCACCACCTCCCTGGGCAACCCATCACTACCCTCATGGCAAAGAACTTCCTAACATCCAGTCTGAACCTACCCATTTCTAGCTTTGTTCCACTCCCCCATGTCCTATCTCTACCTGACAGCCTAAGAAGAGGCCAGATGCCTGTGTACTTACTTTCTGCACTAAGCTGCTATGCCCTTAGAAACCTATCTGCATGTGGGAGTTGTGCTAATCACCCACATCTGAACTCTTCAAACCACTATTGTCCCCCATTGTGGTGGGTCCACAAACAAATGGAAAGACCCAAATGCTACTGAAGGTAGCAAAAGACAACTCTTAACTTCTTTTGCATGTCAAAACTCCAGACAAGGCTTTTCCACATTTTGATCCCACTTTTCTTTACATGATAGAGTAGATAATGGTTTGCTAGAAGTTAGTGAGCCTTTCTCCTTTCACTAAAACCATGCCACAGTGTAGCCAGGAATCTTTGTCAAGAGGGCAAGTTAGAGTCTTGCTTTCCAGACCATTCACAGCCTCATTTCTAGTTGAACACTATCACAGAGCACACGTTTCAGGAAGTGACATTCAAATCATGCACCTTCCTGATGGGTACCCAGAGATGAAGGGCATAGTCAGGGTGATGGTTTGGGTGTCACCTGCCCCCTCCACTCTTATGAAATCACCCAGACTAAACTCAGCCAGCTGGAAATTAAGAATGAAGATACATATTTACAGCTTAGCACAATACACAAAGAGGTATATACTATATATATCTACACACATACAGCTATAGACAGAAATATACAGGTTAAAAAGTAATACAGAAACACAACAGCCCTCCCAGAAACCTGAGTCCCCAGGAGGGGCTCCCAACCACCTTTCCACCTCCTTTCTACCCCTCTATCTTCTCCCAGACTTTGCCTCAGGTGCAAGGTGAGTTTGGAGGATGGGCAAGGGGTGTTAGAAAGCAGAAGGATTAGATACACAGTCTTCTGGGAGAAAGTGCAGGCAGCCAGAGACACACAGCAGCTCTGCTATCTATGTTGCTGTTTTCACACATCTCAGCAAGCCTATGAGTGCAGCAGACATCACCATTGTTTTCTTTTCACAGCCTGTCATCTAATTTCTCTCACTAAAATATCTTAGCCTCAAACTAGCACAGTCAGACTCCTATTTCTCCCACAAATCCTCTGCTTATCAATTCACAGTGACCTCACCTGACCAAATGCTTTGTGAGTTTCCTCCTAAACTTGGTTGGTCACCACAGTCCATGGCAAAAGAAAGCGACATGAAAAATATACTCAGGAAAGGGAAAGAAATCTTTCCCCACTTCCCTACAACCTTGGTGAGGGCAAAGGGTGGGGACAAGAGATGCAACCTGGCAACTGCTGCATGAGAAGAGTGATTGGCATTGGAATGGGCTGCCCAGGGAGGTGGTGGAGTTGCTGTCCCTGGAGGTGTTGAAGCAAAGGCTGGCTGAGGCACTTAGTGCCATGGTCTGGTTGACTGGATAGGGCTGGTTGCTAGGTTGGACTGGATGAGCTTGGAGGTCTCTTCTAACTTTGTTGATTCTACCATTCTAAGAACTGCCACCTCCTTGTCCTGTCTACAGTACGTGCTGACATAGGAGCTGGGCTGATACCTTAGCCCTGAGAGACACAGGGCAGCTGAGCTGACAGCAAAGTGTCAGGCACAGGGACAAAAAGAGAGTTTGGAGGTCCACAGAGCAGAGCCTTCAGGCAGTGCAGCTTCTCATCTACATCCCCACAGCTCGTCTGAGTCTTGTCTTAGGAAAATAACTTTAATTAATTAATTAATGTTGTTTTAGGCACTGGCCATCAAATATCAGTGGAGCAGGAAGATGCACAAGAAAGCTGCTCCACCTGGGAGAAGTGAGCTACTGCCAGACAGTGAAACCCCAGTTCCTTAAAGTCAGTGCCATCTTCCTGTGTTAAAGAGCTGCATTTCCTCCTTCTCCTGGCGTGATCTCTCATCTCCTTTTGGTTTTAATTGACCATTCTAAATTGAGATAGTGAAGCAGGTGGAGGCAACCCAGCTCCAGGCTAATTGGTTCATCACGCACGTTAGGGTAATTTTCATTCTGGATTTCGCTTAGGTCAGTATGGAGACTGCCTTGGTCAGAATCTGTAATGATCTGCTTATTAACTCTGGTGCAGGGTCTTTGACTGTACTCATGTTATTAGAGACTGCAGCTGCCTTCAGTTCTGTGAACCATGTAGTTTTATTGGCCTGTCTAATGTCCTGTGCTGGACTAAGTGCTTGGTTTCTGACCTATCTGGCATCAGGATTGCATTTGTTCCTTAGGCATACCTCCAGCCACACTGAAATTGTGCATCTTCTGCTGGGGCTTATTCCAGCTCCACCACTACCTGAAGGGAGGCTGTAGCCAGGTGGGTTTGGTCTCTTCTGCCAGGCAAGCAGCAACAGAGCAAGAGGACAGAGTCTCAAGTTGTGCTGGGGAAGGTCTAGGCTGGATGTTAGGAGGAAGTTGTTGCCAGAGAGAGTGATTGGCATTGGAATGGGCTGCCCAGGGAGGTGGTGGAGTTGCTATCCCTGGAGGTGTTGAAGCAGAGCCTGGATGAGGCACTTAGTGCCATGGTCTGGTTGACTGGCTAGGGCTGGACTGGATAGGTTGGCCTGGATGAGCTTGGAGGTCTCTTCCAACCTGGTTGATTCTATGACTCTATACTGGGTTTTCTACTGCTCCACTGTTGAGTGTTTTCTCCACTGAACAGATGATTTATGACTCAATTTCCCATCAAATTCTGGTATGACAACCTTCAATTATTCAAATGTTTTGAAATTCAGGCTCAAAAAAAAACTTTCATTAGGGTTTGACCAAGTCCAAAAGAAGAAAGGACCACTACTGACTGGCAGAAACATGACTGTGACAAGGGGCAATACCCTTTGTGTGGCAACAACAGGTGTGTCCTGCTACTTGGATATTTTAGCATATGTGGCTGCATGAGGCAATCAGTGGCATGGTTTAATTAATTAGAAGGGTTAGGTGACAGCTTGGACTCAATGATTTCAGAGGTCTTTTCCAATCTGATTAATTCTGTGATTCTGTGATTTTGAGAGGAGATCTCATCAGTGTGTACAAGTACCTGAGGGGTGTCAAGTAGAATAGAATCATAGAATAGAACCAAGCAGGTTGGAAGAGATCATCCAGTCCAACCTAGCACCCAGCCCCATCCAATCAACTAGACCATGGCACTAAGTGCCTCATCCAGTCCTTTTTTGAACACCTCCAGGGACAGAGACTCCACCACCTCCCTGGGCAGCCAATCTCTTTTTGGTGGTCAGCAGCAATAAGAGAAGGAGCAACAGCTACAAACTGGAACAGAGAAGGTTTCAGCTCAACATGAGGAGAAACTTCTTTGCAGTGAGGGTGCCAGAGCCCTGGAGCAGGCTGCCCAGAGAGGCTGTGGAGTCTCCTTCTCTACAGACTTTCCAAACCTGCCTGAATGCATCCCTATGTGAACTACTCTAGGGGATCCTGCCTTGGCAGCAGGATAATCTCTGGAGGTCCCTTTCAACGTCTAAGGTTCTGTGCCCACTATTCTTTTGTTGCTGTTGGAATCTCTCTGATTCTGATGATTCTGACTTTCCAAACCTGAGCACACCATTCACAGTCTCAGCATTTCCTCATCTAAACAGTTTGCAGAAGAAGATTATTTTCTTGCTTAACTGACACAAAGATTCCTTCTAATGCTTTTATTACAATCTGATTTGATTACTGCAATGCATTTATTTTTTCTGCTCATCTTCCTCTTGTTAGTGTTAGTTCCTTTCAGTGGTTCAACAGAACTTCTCCCACTGCTGTAATAACTGCTGACTCTAAGCATCTTGTTTTCTGTTACGTGCATTATTCTCTCCACTGCTTCCCTGTTTGTTGGTGTGGAAGCCTGAAATGGTTTGATTTTTAAGAATGAAACTCTTTGCTGGGTACACAGGAAAGACCTTCTGATGGGTGTGGGAATGTGCCAGAGAAGCTAGGTAACTTCAGGGTGATGGGAGAAGGGCAGCAAGTAGAGATGGAGAGGTCTTTCATCGGTGGAAAAGCGAGCCTGGGAGAAGGATGGGAATTTTCTTTACGCATGGAAAGAGTTAAACGTAGCTTCAATATGTTGAGCAAGTGAAGCAAGTTCCAATTTGCCTGTGAAAAATGTACTCTTTTTTGGGGGGTTAGAAAATTGCTTTTCCTGATCTGACTTCCCTAAAACCACAGCTCCCAAGACGTGCAATTACCCTAAGGTTTCTCTGTCGAGATTTCAGTTCATGATCTCTTGGCCTTTTGATAGAGCCTTAATTTTCTTCTTACTCTTTCTAAACCCCATCACTTCTTCTCTTGCTTTCCTTTTAGGAGATATTCATTCACTTATTGTTTTCCAACAACAACAAAAAAGGCATCCAAGAAACCTGACCTAATCATTTAAGAAGCCTGACCTAAGAGTTAAGGTAGAGATTACAAAGCATTCCAAGTGCAGTTGCTCTGCTGAACTTTTCCTTGCCCAGCATTTAATTACATAATGCTCCATTGCACACCATAAAAAAATGACCACTAAGAGCTTATTTTAAGAGCTATCACCTCAAGTGAAGAATTCAAATCCAGTATCTCCTAAAATGGAGGATTCAAATCCAGTTCCTCACCAACTTGGAGACTTCTGGTGTAGAGCAATACCTCTTGCATTGGTATTCACTGACCTACACACATGTGGTATCTCAAGGATTCCTAAATCACCCATTACAGTGGTATCAAAGGACCCATAATTTGCAAAGTCGAGTTTGTATACAATAAAACTGCAGATGACATCATTCATATAACAAATTTACTCTGAATTTCTATTTCCAAGCTCCTTAATATTTACCTGCCTCACACCTCACTCCTGTTTTAGTCATTTGTTTGCACATGCAGCTGATTGATATTTCACAGAATCAAGCAGGTTGGAAGAGACCTCCAAGCTTATTCAGTCCAACCCAGCACTCAGCCCTGTCCAATCATAAAATCATACAATCAACCAGGTTGGAAGACATCTCCAAGCTCATCCAGTCCAGCCCAGCCTTGTCCAATCATAAAAACATAGAATCAACCAGGTTGAAAGAGAACTCCAAGCTCATCCAGTCCAACCTAGCACCCAGCCCTCTCCAGTCATAGAATCAAGCAGGTTGGAAGAGACCTCCAAGCTCATCAAGTCCAACCTAGCACCCAGCCCTGTCCAATCAACCAGACCATGGCAGCAAGTGCCTCATCCAGGCTTTTTCTGAACACATCCAGGGAATTTCATTATTTCACTTCATCCCTAAGTTTATCTTTCACCACATCATGTATGGAAGAGGGAAAACACCCACTTAAAGTTTTTCCTTAGGTAATTAGGGAAAAGTGAGATGAGAAAATTCAAAGCTCCAAGAGACAATTTATCCAGGAAAGGAGCACAAGAAACTTCTGCTTCAAACTTAAATCAGAAGTTTTGGTCACAGCAGAATGATTTCCATAAAGCTTTGTGTTTAGAACAATTCAAATCATTAAACTGTCCCAGGACTTCCATAAAATAAAGTGGTTTAGGTTGGAATGCAGCTGGAAGGTCAGCTAGTTCCAACTCCCCTGCCATGGGCAGGGACAAGGAAAAAAGTGCAAGGGGTCACAGCTTACTGATTACCTAGAAACTATTGAAAGGGATCAGCAGAGTACTCCTAACACAAAGAGAAGGTAACACTACAAGTCATAACTACAGCAATGATCAATCCTTGAACACTCTTCCTTAACAGCTGTAAAATTCTCCCAGAGTTTATCTTCCTCTCAGGCTCAGTTCTTTACAAATGAAAGAGTTTAGATGTCAGCTTTCCTGATTGCCCTGATAGCTATCACAAATTTCTGTGGGATAATGGCAGAATCAAGCCCAGTGGAAATGGACTCTAATTGTAAATTGTTGGTAATAACATAATGCTGGCACTGGTTAATTATGGGTTATATGTGATCCATATGCAACACTCTGGTTGCTTGCAACTGGAGTCCACAATAGCCCAGACTGATTTCAGATGGGAAAGATTTCTATTCCAGCACCAATAAATCATGATGAGGGATGTTGGACTTTATTCTTTCAAAGCTTACAGCAGGCTCAGCTTTACACACAAACAAAAGTCAGAAATCCAGGGATAGGTCTTTTGAGGATAGAATCAACCACATGAGGATTGCTTCATATATTATAGATCTATTTCCCTTGGTTGATGATGTTACTTTAGAGAAAAGTCCTTGCACACCTTTTTATTTGCCATGTCTATTTTCCTTAAAGAAGGCAAAAGACAGCTCCTTGATGTTGCACAGGAAGGAGAAGGGCTCCTACTCACAGACTTGAGTGCTGTGTCCAGTTCTGGGCTCCTCAATTCAAGAGAGATGTTGAGGTACTGGAAGGTGCCCAGAGAAGGGCAATAAAGCTGGTGAGGGGCCTGCAGCACAGCCCTGTGAGGAGAGGCTGAGGGAGCTGGGGGTGTGCAGCCTGCAGCAGAGGAGGCTCAGGGCAGACCTCATTGCTGTCTGCAACTACCTGAAGGGAGGATGTAGCCAGGTGGGGTTGGACTCTTCTGCCAGGCAGGCAGCAACAGAGAAAGGGGACACAGTCTCAAGCTGTGCCAGGGAAGGTCTAGGCTGGATGTTAGTAAGAAGTTCCTGCCAGAGAGTGATTGGCATTGGAATGGGCTGCCCAGGGAGGTGGTGGAGTCCCCATCCCTTGGAGGTGTTGAAGCAAAGCCTGGCTGGGGCACTTAGTGCCATGGTCTGGTTGATTGGCCAGGGCTGGGTGCTAGGTTGAACTGGATGAGCTTGGAGATCTCTTCCAGCCTGGTTGATTCTATGACTCAGCCAAGAGAGCACAATAAGGTGTAAACAGGTCTGAGTATACACAAAAAATGAAGCTGCACTGGCAAATATTGTGTGGGGTAACTTCTGTGCCACAGGCAAAGTTGTATTTCTAGGGAGCATTGAGCAATGGCCTGTTAAAAATGAATGAAATCAAACAAAAAATGTATAGGCAAAGATTTAATCTTTCAGATAAACTCTAAGAAGTGAAATCCAGGTTCACAGAATCAACCAGGTTGGAAAAGACCTCTAGGATCATTGAGTCTGACTTTTCACCTAACTCTTCCAATTAATTAAACTGTGGCACTAAGGGTCTCATGCAGCCTCCTCTTAAACACCTCCAGAGATGGGGAACTCCACCAGCTCCCTGGGCAGCTCATTCCAATAGGCAATCAGTTGAAGGCAATGGGGAAAAAAGCCCAATGTGGACAACTAATCAAATCTACAGCTTCTTTGGCATAACAATGTCTTCAGGTCCAATTTCTTTCTCCTTTCATAAATACCCTCTAACTTAATTATCATTTCTATTCACACGTGTCTCCCTTCCTTCTTTGCATGCCAAGATATCATTATCCAGAGCTTCATTTCCCTGAATTGACCAAAAGAGTTCTGGCAACTTCTCATAGTCTTTGCTCTGTGAAACTGCTAGTGAGGTCCTGCCGTGCCACCCCTCCATCTAGATGGGGGTTACTCCTCTCTCCACTGGGCATGCTGATGACTGAACCCAAGACCTTAAAACCTCTCTCATTAGTCAATTTTCAGAATGTGCCTTTATCTCTTGAACTCAGAGTTGATGCTGGCTGAAGTCAGGATCAATAGAAGACTTTCTAGTCCAACAAGTAGCCCTCAAGCCTTTAAATAAATCATTATTAAAATCACTGTAGAGTCAAAAGCTGACAAAGTGGAATCACAGAATTAACCAGGTTGGAAAAGACCCTTGAGATGATCATCAAGTCCAACCTATCACCCAACACCATCTGATCAACTAAAACATGACACTAAGTGCCTCCTCCAGTCTCTTTTTAAACACTTCCAGGGATGGTGACTCTATGACCTCCTTGGGCAGCCCAATCCTCTTCCAAACACTCTCTCTGGAAAGAACTTCTTCCTAACAGCCAGCCTAAACTTCCCCTGCTGCAGCTTGAGACTGTGTCCCCTTGTTCTGTCACTGGTTGCCTGGGAGAAGAGATCAATCCCACCTGGCTGCAACCTCCTTTCAGGTAGTTGTAGAGGGGATAAGGTCCCCCCTCAGCGTACTCTTCTCCATGCTAGGCAACCTCAGCTTCCTCAGCCAACTTTCATAAGGCTTGTGAACAAGGACAGAATCATAGCATTAACCAGGTTGGAAAAGACTTCTGGGATCACTGAGTCCTACCTCTTACCTAACCCTTCTGATTAACTAAATCATGGCACTAAGTGCCTCATTCAGCCTCCTTTTAAACATCTCCAGAGATGAGGACTCCATCACCTCCCCAGGCAACCCATTCCAATGCCAATCACTCTTTCCATGTAGAATTTCTTCCTAACATACAGCCCAAACCTTCCCTGGCACAGCTCGAGACTGTATCCTCTTGTTCTATCACTGGGTGCCTGGGTGAAAAGACCAACCCTCACCTGGCTGTAACCTCCCTTCAGGTAGTTGCAGTGAACAATAAGGTCTCCCCTGAGCCTCCTCTTCTCCATGCTGAGCAACCCCAACTCCCTCAACTGATCTTCATGAGGCTTGTGAACAAGGACAGAATCAGACTCCCTCAGCCTCTCCTCACAGGGCTGTGCTCCAGCCCCCTCCCCAGCCTTGGTGCCCTTCACTGGACATGTTCAAGCACCTCAATATCTTTCTTAAATTGAGGGGCCCAAATCCGGACACAGCACTCAAGGTGCTGCCTAGCCAGAGCTGAGTAGAGAAGAAGAATGACCTCCCTGGTCCTGCTGGTCACACTATTAATGGATGGTGTTGGGCATGAGGGCAGAAGAATCCTTGCATTCCTACCTCTCCAGCAAGGTGCTGGAGCTGAAGGTTAGCAGACAGGAGCACCAGGCAATTAGCAAACTGCCAAAAGGTATTGCCAGCGCTCTGATGCAAACCATCCTGACACCTGTGCAATAAGAGCTGTCACCTGATGTTTTACCTCATGTCAGGATGATGTCACAAAACATACTGTAGCCTTTCAGATGATGTGCTACATCCTCTTACACCAGGAGGCCACAACCGATGGAAGGTGCCACTGCTCCTTTCGAATTAGCGTAACTGTTTGCAACGGCGCAGGGAGACACAAACAAGGGCGTTGGAAGAACAACGTTAGTCAGGGCCATATTATGGCTATCAACAAAAATTACTGCAAGGGATACATGACACCTGGAGTAGAGACTTCAGGAGGAGTTACAGGTTGCTGTTTGAGTCGTGGCAGGCTACCAAGAAGCACCCAGCGGGCGCTGTTGTCTCTTTGTGGAGAGGCGGAAAAGCAAAACTTCAAAGCTGGAGCAGTAAATAACAGGCAGGTTGTGCTGGTTTGAGCCTAGCTGGAATGCTTTGGTGAGAAGAATTAGATTAGAGCCTATGAAAAGGAAACAGTGGAGATGGCTGCTGAGATGGATAAGGACAAGAAGATAGATATATCACAGTATCACCAAGGTAGGAAGAGACCTCACAGATCATCAAGTCCAACCCTTTACCACAGAGCTCAAGGCCAGACCATGGCACCAAGTGCCACGTCCAGTCCTGCCTTGAACAGCTCCAGGGACAGCGACTCCACCACCTCCCCGGGCAGCCCATTCCAGTGTCCAATGACTCTCTCAGTGAAGAACTTTCTCCTCATCTCCAGCCTAAATCTCCCCTGGCATAGCCTGAGGCTGTGTCCTCTTGTTCTGGTGCTGGCCACCTGAGAGAAGAGAGCAACCCCCTCCTGGCCACAACCACCCCTCAGGTAGTTGTAGACAGCAATAAGGTCTCCCCTGAGCCTCCTCTTCTCCAGGCTAACCAATCCCAGCTCCTTCAGCCTCTCCTCATAGGGCTGTGCTCAAGGCCTCTCCCCAGCCTCGTCGCCCTTCTCTGGATACGCTCAAGCATCTCAATGTCCCTTCTAACAGATAACAGCGTCGCTCTCCGAGCTTTGTGGGCTGCACTTCTCTCTAACCTAACCTGCCCTCTGTGTGACTGACCCACCTGCATCCTAACCTCTCTGGCTGACCCACCAAACTACCTTAAACATAAAGCAAGATCTAGGGTAAGGCAGAGGGGCAGGAGGAAGGTGGAAGGGTGGTTGAGAGCCCCTCCTAGGGACTCAGGTTTCTGTGGGGGCTGTTGTGTTTCTGTATTACCTTTTTCACTTGTCTATTTCTGTCTATAACTATACAGATTGCAAATATCTGCTTGTATATTCTGCTCAGCTGTAAATATAAAGCTGCATTTAGTTTCCAAAGCCACTGAATAGAATGATAAAATCAAGCAGGTTGGAAGAGATCTCCAAGCTCATCCAGCACAACCTAGCACCCAGCCCTGGCCAAGCAACCAGACCATGGCACTAAGTGCCCCAGCCAGGTTTGGCTTCAACACCTCCAGCCACGGCAACGCCACCACCTCCCCAGGCAGCCCATTCCAATGCCAATCACTCTCTCTGCCAACAACTTCATCCTAACATCCAGCCTAGACCTGCCCTGGCACAGCTTGAGGCTGTGTCCCCTTGTTCTATTGCTGGCTGTCTGGGAGAAGAGCCCAACCCCACCTGGCTACAGCCTCCCTTCAGGTAGCTGCAGACAGCAATGAGGTCTGCCCTGAGCCTCCTCTGCTGCAGGCTGCACACCCCCAGCTCCCTCAGCCTCTCCTCACAGGGCTGTGCTCCAGGCCCCTCACCAGCTTTGTCACCATTCTCTGGACACCTTCCAGCATCTCAACATCTCATTTGAATTGAGGAGCCCAGAACTGGACACAGCACTGAGTACAGTCTGAGTGATTTTCCAGAGAAGGGACACTGGGATGCATAGAGGGCTGAAGCACTTCTCCTATGAGGACAGACTGAAAGAGTTGGGGCTGTTCAGTCTGGAGAAAAGGAGGCTCCCAGGTCAATTTATGCCCTTTCAGTATCTGAAAGGGTCCTACAATAAAGCTGGGGAGGAACTTTTCAGGATATCGGGGAGTGCCAGGACTAGGGGTAATGGAGTGAAGCTGGAGGTGGGTAGGTCCAGGCTGAATATGAGGAGGAAGCTGTTGAGCATGAGAGTGGTGAGAGCCTGAAATGGGTTACCCAGGGAGATGGTTTGGGCCCCGTGGCTGGAGATGTTTAAAGGGCTGTGGGCAGCCTGATCTAGGGTAGGGTGTCCCTGCCCATGGCAGGGGGTTGGAACTGGCTGATCCTTGTGGTCCTTTCCAACCCTGACTGATTCTATGATTCCTTAGTGGGGAGGTGTGGGTGTGGGGGTGTGTGTGGTAACACCCAACTCATCACACAGGTGCCCTCCCACAAGCACTGAAAGGCAAGTGATGCTGAGCACACCTCGCTGCCAGGCAGCTGGAGCAGCACCAGGCGTGTTGCTGTCTCATTCCCAGAAGTGTTCTCTTTGGAGAACAACACCTCTAGGAACATATATTGAAGGACTGGAAATGCTAATTTGTTGGCACAATTTCTCTCAAGATATCTCCTGCCTGTGGGGAAAAAGGGAGGGGGGAAGAGACAAAACAAGATCATAGGAATGCATGTGTTGCTTGTGTTCCTTGCATTTAACCCCAAATATGCCTTCTTTGTGCTTTTAGGGGTTTAATTATTCTCATGAGGGGTGGTTTTTTGCCTTATTTTTCAGTTGCTTGGCCTTTTGTTGTTGTTGGTTTTCACAGAGTCACAGAATGGTTTGGGTTGGAAGGAACCTCAAGGATCAGCCAGCTCCAAACCCCTGCCCTAGGCAGGGACACTTCTCACCAGAACAGGTTACTTTAGGCTTCACCCAGCCTGCTTTTGAACACCACCAGGAGGGGAGCAACCACAACCTCCCTGAGCAACCTGTGCCAGTGTCTCACCACCCTCACTGCAAACAACTTCTTCCTAACATCCAGTCTGAATCTCCCCTCTTCAAGTTTAATTCCATTATCCCTTGTCCTATCATGACAAGACCTTATAAATAACCCCTCCCCAGCCCTCCTGCAGGCCCCCTTCAGACACTGGAAGACCACTGTAAGGCCTTTTTTTATTGTAGTTTGGTTGGTTTGCTTTTGGGGTGTGGGTTTTGTTTATTTGATTGATTGATTGTTCATTTAGGGTTTTATGATAATGTATTATATTTTGTGGGCTAAAAATGCCTTTACAACTTTCTCAGTCATCACTTAGGCTCACAGGATGTTAAGGGTTTGTAAGGACCTAAAGAGATCATCGAGTCCAACCCCCCTGCCAGAGTAATCTAGCTCAGGGCACACAAGAACACAGCCAGACAGGTCTTGAAAGGCTCCAGAGAAGGAGACTCCACAACCTCTCTGGGCAGCCTGTGCCAGTGCTCTGGGACCCTTACAGTCAAGAAGTTCCCCCTTGTGTTGAGCTGGAACCTCCTGTGCTGCAGCTTCCATCCATTGCTCTTTGTCCTAGCCCAGGGAGTAAGTGAGCAGAGGCTGTCCCCCACACTCCTGACACCAGCCCTCAGATAGAGGAGCTGCCCTGAGCACATGGAAGTATTTTGTGTGCTGCTTGCCTTCCTTGGTGTGCATTTCATAGAAGCAACCAGGTTGGAAGAGACGTCCAAGATCATCCTGTTACCTGTCCAATCAACCAGACCATGGCACTAAGTGCCTCATCCAGGCTCTGCTTCAACATCTCCAGGCACGGTGACTCCACCACCTCCCTGGGCAGCCCATTCCAATGCAAATCACTCTCTCTGACAACAACTGCCTCCTAACATCCAGCCTAGACCTGCCCTGGCACAACTTGAGACTGTGTCCCCTTCTTCTGTTGCTGCTTGCTTGGCAGAAGAGCCCAACCCCACCTGGCTACAGCCTCCCTGCAGGCAGTTGTAGACAGCAATGAGCTCTGCCCTGAGCCTCCTCTTCTGCAGGCTGCACACCCCCAGCTCCCTCAGCCTCTCCTCACAGGGCTGTGCTCCAGGCCCCTCACCAGCTTTGTTGCCCTTCTCTGGACACCTTCCAGCACCTCAGCATCTGTCTTGAATTGAGGAGCTTGACTCTGGGGAGCTGTTCAAAGAAAAGGCAACTGACCTGTGAAATGGACATTGAATATTTGTGTTTTTTTTTTTTTTCATCTTTCTTCCTCCTGCTGAAATAGCCAAGACTAATAATAACCTGGTTTCATGTGCAAGATGTATATCCTGCAGCTGATCATATGATTCCCCAGGATTGCAAAAGAGACATTTAAGGAAGAAAAAAAAAAGAAAAGTAGTATTTTAGTTGCCTGGGTTATGAGAAATCAAGAAGTTACTTAACATCTGCAGCCAAAATTAAATATCCTAGGTACACAGTGTGTCAGGGGAGAACTCAGCAGATCCTTAACTTGCCTGAGCCTTGCTGCTAGAAGCTTAAGCTGGATTTGCCACTGGAAGATTTACAGTGGTGCTGAGCAAGGGGGAATTTCGTGCAGCACTTGTGCAGAGAAGAGATGGTCATTGACCTCTCATCCCTTGGCACATCTTTAGGCTCATCTTCTGTCCTTGTTGACTGATTTTGAGTCCAAAATGTTTGTGACAAGGAGGTTGAGTTATACTGCTTTGTTTGGGAACAACTACATCAAAACAAGCCCTAATTGAGACATGTCTTGGAGTTCCAGGTGCTGCCCAGACAGGAAACCTGACTTTTTTCTCTGGCATAACAAGCTGGGAATCACTGATCATAGAATCATAAAGTCATAAAATGGTTTAGGTTGGAAGGGACCTCAATGATCATCCAGTTCCAACCCCCTGCCATAGGCAGAGACACCTCTCACATAGAATCATAGAATGGTTTAGGTTGGAAGGGACCTCAATGATCATCCAGTTCCAACCACCTGCCAAAGGCAGGGACACCTCCCACATAGAATCACAGAATGGTTTAGGTTGGAAGTGATCTCAATGATCATCCAGTTCCAACCACCTGCCAAAGGCAGGGACACCAAACACTCTAACAGGTTGCTCAAAGCCTCACCCAACCTGGCTTTGAACACCTCTGGGGATGAAGCAGTCACAACCTCCATGGGCAGCCTGTGCCAGTGTCTCAGCACCACTGGAAAGAGCTTCTTCTTAACACCCAGTTGAAATCTCCCCTCTGCCAGTTTAAGGGCTGACGAAGAGGGACAACCTGTAAAATGGTCAGCAAGGCAAAGGTAGCCTCCATGCTGCTTACTTCAGCCAGTACTCAGGCAAAGCCTCCACTCTGCTGGGAACTCCTCAAGCAGCCTCCAGAAACTAACAATAAACCCAAAACTTTCCAGAGAGCCATACCACAAAATCCAACCCTTTGTCTTTTTTCCACCAGTTTTACTAATGCTAACTAAAACCTACAAACTGTCCTCGTGGGGCCACATCTGCAGTAGTGGGTCCAGTTCTGCACTCCACAGTTCAAGAGAGACAGGGAACTACTGGAGAGAATCTAGTGGAAGCTGAAAAGATGCTGAGGGGCCTGAAGCATCTCTTTGAGTAGGAAAGGCTGAGAGCCCTGGGGCTGTGGAGAGCAGTCTAAGCAGAGATCTTCTCAGTGGCCAGCAAAAGCTAAAGGGTGGGAGGCAAGAGGACGGAGCCAGACTCTTCTCAGTGGTGCACAGTGACAGGACAAGGGACAATGGCAACAAAATGGAACAGGGAAGGTTCCACCTGATCACCAGGAGAAGCTTCTTTGGGGTGAGGATGCCAGAGTCCTGAATCAGGCTGTCCAGAGAGACTGTGGAGTCTCCATTTCTTGAGAGATTCCACATCTGCCTGGACGCGATGTTGTGCAACCTACTCTGGATGGCTCTGCTTTAACAAGGGTGTTGGACCAGATGGTCTCCAGAGATCCCTCCCAGCCCCTACCACTCTGCTCTTCTCGCTGCTGTGATGTAAAGATGGTGGTTTCAGACGTGGCCCTTGCTCTCTACTGTGTTATTTTGGGTGTGTTGGCTATTTTTTTCACCCTCAGCTGCTGTGCAATGATGAGTAATAAGCCTAAAAGGCCAAATTGCCCAGCCTGCTTTCCCTGGCAAATGAATGAGTCCTGCTGGCTGGCTGAAAACTCAAAGTATAAGAAGGGGAACATTTTAATTTCAGGTACTATGGACTTGCTTCAGTAACTGCAGTTAGTACACAGTTGAATAACAAGACCAAACTATTAAGTAGCTCTTTTGAGATGAAAAATGGATTTCACAATTAAGAATCAATGTGATGCAATCCCACACTTCAATAAAGCAAAAATCCTTTCTTTTCTAATAATTATTCATTGAGCACCTTCTGCATTGACCAAACACTTAATGCTGCCCACTATGCTTAATCATCTGCTCAAACAATACTTCTCCCTCTGACAAGGAGCTGGAGTTGGTTTTAAAGGCATGAGTTTTGTTTTTACAGAGTTTCCTGTTCTTGGCTTTTGGTAATAGGTTGGATGAGGCCTTGAGTGACCTGTTCTAGTGAGAGGTGTCCCTGCCTATAGCGAGGGGTTGAAATTAGATGATCTTTGAGGTCCCTTCCAACCTAAACCATTCTATGATTCCAATAAAATCAAGGTCACAGTTCCAAGGATGCCCCAATTTTAGCTGATTACCAAGTGGTTGAGGCTGTGGGCAGCCTGCTCTAGGGCAGTGTGTCCCTGCCCATGGCAGGGGGGTTGGAACTGGCTGATCCTTGTGCTGCCTTCCAACCCTGACTGATTCTATGAGTCAATGCTTCTAAAAAAGCAAACAGCTGAGACACCAAATCTAAAAAACTTATCTATGACAGAGGCACAGTAAAACACTGCTGACAATTCTCCACAGGATTTTTAATTATTACAGATTGTATTAATTAGGTGATTATGCAATAGATTGTTTGGGAGCCATTCCCATCTCTTATGTATGCAATGCTATGTACACATGATTGCAAACCTTTGCTCCTGTCTGAGAGCCAAGGGGGATACAAGAGTACAACAAAGCACAGAAGGCTCCACCTGAACATGAGGAAAAGCTTCTCTGGGGTGTGTGTGTGTGTTGGAGCCCTGGAGCAGGCTGCCCAGAGAGACTGTGGAGTCTCCTTCTCTGGAGAGATTTCCCCATCTGCCTGGATGCAATTCAGTGCAATCGACTCTTGTGATCTCTGATCACATTCTGTGCTTCTGTCCTCCACAACCTCCCTGGGCAACCTGTGCCAGTGTCTCACCACCCTCACTGGAAAGAACTTCTTTCCTATACCACATCACAGTTCAGAAAGTTGATCACCTGCCAGGTGAAAGAAATACAGGAGAAACAAACAACAAAAAAACCAAACCTACAAGAAAAAGAACCTAAAGCAACAATTGGAATCATAGAATCATAGAATCAACCAGGTTGGAAGAGACCTCCAAGATCATCCAGTCCAACCTAGCACCCAGCCCTAACCAATCAACCAGACCATGGCACTAAGTGCCTCATCCAGTCTTTTCTTGAAGACCCCCAGGGACGGTGCCTCCACCACCTCCCTGGGCAGCCCATTCCAATGCCAATCACTCTCTCTGTGAAGAACTTCTTCCTAATATCCAGCCTATACCTACCCTGGCACAACTTGAGACTGTGTCCCCTTGTTCTATTGCTGGTTGCCTGGGAGAAGAGGCCACCCCCCACCTGGCTACAATGTCCCTTCAGGTAGTTGTAGACAGTAATAAGATCACCCCTGAGCCTCCTCTTCTCCAGGCTAAACAGGCCCAGCTCCCTCAACCTCTCCTCTTAGGATTTGTGCTCCAGGCCCCTCACCAGCTTTGTTGCCCTTCTCTGGACATGTTCCAGCACCTCAACATCCTTCTTGAATTGAGGGGCCCAGAACTGGACACAGTACTCAAGGTGTGGTCTGACCAGTGCTGAGTACAGGGGAAGAATAACCTCCCATAACCTTTTAGCAAGAGAAAAAAACCAAACAACAGGGTAGATAAAAAAAACCAAAACCACTACTAATAGTCACCAGAAAAAAAGATCTAGTGAATATTTCCCTACTCCCTTCCACATCCCATCCATTTCTCTGTGACCTGAACTAGATCCTGTGGTCCTGCTCTGGCAGGGAGGTTGGACTCAGTGATCTCTTTGCGTCCCTTCCAACCCCTGACGTTGTGTGATCACATCCCAGGTATGCTGGGATAACAAATCACATCTACAAGCTGGGAGACATATGGAGTAGAGACATGTGACTGCCACCTTATCTAAGAGCACTTTGCACTCAACTTTAATCAGCAATGATTAAGAGCAAGAGGAGACTCTGGCCATGCCTTGTGGGTAGCAAGCCTGGGAGAGGCTTGCAGGGAGCCCAGTTCTGCTCATGGGAAGAGGGTGGCCAGGAGGGCTGCAGAGGGCTTTGAAACCCTGCAAGGAGGCTTGGATGGATACTGAAACCTAATAGGAACTGAAAGCACTAATTGAGCCTGGAGAAGACAGCTGGAGGGTTGTGTGTGACATTTGTAGGGGGGATAAAAGAATTTCAAAGAAGACAGAAAAAAAAAGATGTGAGTTTGGAACATTTTGAAGTCTTTATGAAACAAACAAAATAGTGTAGTTGAAGACAGCCCTCAAAAATTCCTCTAGTCCTAAAAAATCCCAGTCCTCACCACAACAGGCTGAGGGAGCTGGGGGTGTGCAGCCTGCAGAAGAGGAGCCTCAGGGCAGGGCTCCTTGCTGCCTACAACTACCTGAAGGGAGGCTGTAGCCAGGTGGGATTGGGCTCTTCTGCCAGGCAAGCAGCAACAGAAGAAGGGGACACAGTCTCAGGTTGTGCCAGGGGAAGTCTAGGCTGGATGTTAGGAGGAAGATGTTGGCAGAGAGAGTGATTGGCATTGGAATGGGCTACCCAGGGAGGTGGTGGAGTTGCCATCCCTGGAGGTGTTCAAGCAAAGCCTCAGTGAGGCACTTAGTGCCATGGTCTGGTCGATTGGCTAGGGCTGGGTGCTAGATTGGATTGGGTGAGCCTGGGGGTCTCTTCCAACCTGGCTGATTCTATGAATACTCTTCTTTAACCCAGCCATCAGGCAGTACAACTCCTTCACTACTTTAGTACTTCTACCCAAGAATACTTATTGATCTCTGATCTGGATCAGGAACAGTGTAGCCAGCAGGACAAGGGAGGTTTTTCTGCCCCTGGACTCACCACTGCTCAGGCCACACCTTTAGTGCTTAACCTCATTAAGGCTGTTTTAGCTCACGTTCATCCCCTGTGGCACCCAAACTTGATATCCCTTTGAACTGAGGATCCATGTTAACCACATCTATAGTGTCAGTTCACATCTCCTGTAGTGGTACTTGCTTGCCAAGATTTCAAATGCATTAAATCCAGAAATACATAAAATAGAAGGGGGAAAAAAACCCAGAAACCTAAACCAAAGCACCATCACACCCTTAGATTTCTAGCCAGCACTTCGTAGTTTCACCCACCTTCTGATGCACTGTTCATAAAAGCAAAGTTCTGGTCTTCCCTCCCCTACTCCCCCCCCCCCCGCTTCCTTTTGGCATGTTTAAGCATTTTAAATTGTTCCTCCAGTAGCCCACTAAATGATTTTGTTCTACTTCACCCACATTGCTTCATTTCTTGTATCACTGCTTGTCCTCTGATTACAATTGCAAATGCAAACAAAAAAAAACCACATATAGCTGAGAAGTTAGTTTTGTTCTGAGAGCAGCTAGAAGCAAAGTGAAGGAGTAGATTAGCCTATTTGGCAAGTGAGCCCCAAGCTCAGAGGGTATTGTAATACATTTCATGTTCACATACCAAAGCCCCCAGTCATCATCTATTAGAATCATAGAATCAACCAGGTTGGAAGAGACCTCCAAGATCATCCAGTCCAACCTAGCACCCAGCCCTAACCAATCAACCAGACCATGGCACTAAGTGCCTCATCCAGTCTTTTCTTGAAGACCCCCAGGGACGGTGCCTCCACCACCTCCCTGGGCAGCCCATTCCAATGCCAATCACTCTCTCTGTGAAGAACTTCTTCCTAATATCCAGCCTATACCTACCCTGGCACAACTTGAGACTGTGTCCCCTTGTTCTATTGCTGGTTGCCTGGGAGAAGAGGCCACCCCCCACCTGGCTACAATGTCCCTTCAGGTAGTTGTAAGACAGTGATAAGATCACCCCTGAGCCTCCTCTTCTCCAGGCTAAACAGGCCCAGCTCCCTCAACCTCTCCTCTTAGGATTTGTGCTCCAGGCCCCTCACCAGCTTTGTTGCCCTTATTACAGCCTCTAATTTAAAGATAGCTGCAGCCTTTGCCCAAAATGTGCAACACCTAAGCAAACGGAGCTGCTCTGGTCACAATGTTTTCTCTGCCCGACTCTGTTGAAACAAATTGGCTGTTGTCCTGCTGCAGAAGTAGGGGAGGCATTGGGAATAAAGCAGGGAGAAGCAGCACGAAGGTTATTTTGTCCACATGTCACCTTTTGCAAGTGCTTTTGGGCACCTTCAGAGCCATTCTGGCTGCAGAGCAGGGCTCCCTGGTTGCTGGAGCCTTCCTTCCTTCCTCAACCCCTCCTTTCTTTTTCAGCTACCTTGAAATTCAGACTAAATGACAACCCCAGAATAGGTTTCTTTTTCTGCTGCTAGTAACACAGATTCCCTAAAGTGTTTCTACAGTCTACAGCATGTACTGGTGGGTAGCCCAAGCCAGAAGCCTGGTGACAAGTCGCTGGCAGCGGCACGCCGCGGCGCACACCGCTGGTCCATCTGGACCTCTGGGCAGCTGAGCCCCTCAGTGGCTGCCCCAAATGCTGAGGCGCCCCCTCCTGCCGAGCTCTGACAGCCCTCACAGGTAGCCAGCAGCAGCTCTCCTGCCTACCAACAAATGCAGACCTCAAACACCTATTGACAGGGGGAAGTGGTTCATTAACACATCTTCTTCCCAGCCAGATGGGTTGGAGCTCTGCAAAACAAACAGGAGCCATACGCGGGCACTTGGCAGAGCTGGTGGCACGGCACCGCCTGGGGCGTGACGTCACTATTACCCTGACGCCACACGATGCATCTGGAGCACTCCAAGAGATGCAATACTCAGGTTAACTACTTCTGCCAAGGCTCTCCAGAGGGACCTTGCCAGGCTGGATGGGTGGGCAGACACCAGCGGGATGAGATTGAACAAGGTCAAGTGCAGGGTTCTGCACTTTGGCCACAACAACCCCAAGCAGTGCTACAGGCTGGAGACTGAGTGGCTGGAGAGCAGCCAGGAACAGAGGGACTTGAGGGTGCTGGTAGAGAGTAGTTGAACATGAGCCAGCAGTGTGCTAAGGTGGCCAAGAAAGCCAATGGCATCCTGGTATGGATCAGGAGCAGTGTGGCAAATAAGACAATGGAGGTTCTTCTGCCCTTGGACTCAGCACTGCTCAGGCCACATCTTGAGTGCTGTGTCCAGTTCTGGGCTCCTCAATTCAAGACAGATGCTGAGGTGCTGGAATGTATCCAAAGAAGGGCAACAAAGCTGGTGAGGGGCCTGGAGCACAGCCCTGTGAGGAGAGGCTGAGGGAGCTGGGGGTGTGCAGCCTGGAGAAGAGGAGGCTCAGGGCAGAGCTCATTGCTGTCTACAACTACTTGAAGGGAGGCTGTAGCCAGGTGGGGTTGGGATCTTCTGCCAGGCAAGCAGCAACATAACAAGGAGACACAGTCTCAAGTGGTGCCAGGGGAGGTCTAGGCTGGATGTGAGGAGGAAGTTGTTGGCAGAGAGAGTGATTGGCATTGGAATGGGCTGCCCAGGGAGGTGGTGGAGTCACCATCCCTGGAGGTGTTGAAGCAAAGCCTGGCTGAGGCACTTTGTGCCATGATCTGGTTGATTTAATGAGGCTGGGTGCTAGGTTGGACTGGATGTGCTTGGAGGTTTCTTCCAACCTGCTTGACTCTATGATTCTATGATTCAATGTCAAGCCCAAAGCTAAGAGATGATGCTTTTGTCTTCAGCAACAGCCACTGCCTTCTGCAGATGTGATTGGCAGTTGTTGATGACTGTAGCCTCATAATGAGTTTTGGTGCAGAATGGGAGGTTTAGCACTGCCCAGAAACTAATCCTGCGCTTTCATGGAGCAGCAATTTCCAGTACAGAAAAAACTCAGAGGAAGCAAGAAGTTTCCATCATACACTGAATGAAGATGTAGACAATCACCTTGTCACAGGCAGCTTTTCTCTCTGTGAGGCATTGGTGTCTCTGAGGTCCCAGAGAGTTCAAGGATGATGCCTGGCATGAGAAGGCTTCACCCAGCATCAAATCCGCTGTCTAGTTGCGAGAGCAGCACATCTGTCATCCCTTACCTCTGCATAAAACAATGGCTCCTGCCAAGTTCCTACAGCCCATTGAAATGCATCCATTTGCCTGGTGATGTAGTGTTTAAAAACATGGCACATCACCATAAAGCCACCAATGTGCTGCTTCTCTAGCAGGTTTTATCAGGAGATCAAAACATTTCAGAATTGAAGACACGAAATACAACTTCTCTAATCCAGCATGGGAACAAACCAACCCAGACAGAGTGTGACACATTCATGAGCACCTGCAAAGGTAGCATCAGAGAGAGGAGTGTCATAGTCACAGCTTTAAGTGCTGTGGATAAAGGTAGTGAGATATCCTCACGACTGGATCTTTGCCTTAGTTACAGTCACAGTATCACAGTATCACCAAGGTTGGAAGAGACCTCACAGATCATCAAGTCCAACCCTTTACCACAGAGCTCAAGGCCAGACCATGGCACCAAGTGCCACATCCAATCCTGCCTTGAACAGCCCCAGGGACAGCGACTCCACCACCTCCCCGGGCAGCCCATTCCAGTGCCCAATGACTCTCTCAGGGAAGAACTTTCTCCTCACCTCAAGCCTAAATTTCCCCTGGCATAGCTTGAGGCTGTGTCCTCTCGTTCTGGTGCTGGCCACCTGAGAGAAGAGAGCAACCTCCTCCTGGCCACAACCTCCCCTCAGGTAGTTGTAAACAGCAATAAGGTCACACAGCAGCAATTAGCCCTTAGGACCTCAACAGAGCTCCAATAGGGCTTTCTGAGGCTTCATCTCCAAATCAACATGCACAAGGCCATAATCCAGATGAGAAGGTAATTATGTTCTTCATTTTAGTAATTGATTTTGTCTAACTGAAATTATGGGCTGTATTCAGCCTTTCATGGCAATGTTGAAACGTGGGCAGGCTCATTACCTGCACAAGACAACATCTGTGCCAGCCCTTAACTCCAGAACTAAGCTATCAATGGAACTTGATCACATCCTAACAGCCTGACAAACATTTCCAAGCTTTCCTGAATGAAAATCTCTGTTTCAACACCAATGCAGTGTCCTTTAGATCCCTACATTTTCCAAAATCATGTCACTGGGCAAAACCAACAATGCAGCATGAACTAAACCCCCTTGCTCAAATGGTAGCAGCATGCTGAAAAAGCAATTGCCAAGGTTGACACCTACTTGAAGGTTTAATGTCAAGTCCCTCTAAAGACCACAAACTTAACAGGATTAAGGCACAGTTTAGCCTCTTCATTGGTGACACAGATGCTGGGATTGAGTTGCTTTGAGCAGCCTGGTCTAGTGGAAGATGTCCCTACCCACTATAGGGCATCTGGGGCTTGATGATCTTTAAGGTTCCTCCCAGCCCAAACCATTCTATGATTCTCTAAGTGTTGTGGTTGGAGGAGACCTTTAAGATCATCCAGTCCAACCATTCTCTAACTCTGCCAAGGCTGATGCTAAACCATGTCCCTCAGCATCACATCCCTGCCGCTCTGAAACACCTCCACTAATGAGGATTCATCATCCACCTCCCTGGGCAGCTGTTCCAGTGGCTGAGAACCCTTTCAAGAAAGAATTTTCTTCTAATCTTCAATCTAAACCTCACCTGGGGCAACTTGAGGTCATTTCCTCTTGTCTCATCACTTGTTTCCTGGGAGAAGAGACCAAACCCCCTCACACCTCACTCCAACCTCCTTTCGGGGACTTACAGAGAGCCAGAAGGTTTCCTTTCAGCCTCCTTCATTCCAGTCTAAACAATCTCAGTTCCTTCAGGTGCTCCTCACCAGCCCTGTTCTCCAGACCCTTCGCCAGCTTCATTCTGGACACACTCAAGCACCTCTACGCCTTTCTTGGTGTGAGAGGTCCAAAACTGTGCCCAGGACTCAAGGTATGTCCTCATCAGCACCCAGTACAGGAGGATAGTCATTTCCCTCATCCTGTTGGTCACATCATTCCTGACCCAGGTTTACATCCTAGATCACAAGACATGCTGCTCCAGACACAAGGAATATTCCAGACATGGAATGCAGCCTTCTCTTTGCTGTCATCCAGAAACCAAAGTAAAGAAACAAAGACTACTTTTCCTCCACTCTCAGTGGTAGGGTTTGGTTTGCAGCCCATGGTTTTCTAGAGGCAGATGTTCCACTTGTGTCTGGAGAAACTGAAACACCATAAAATCATCACACTGCACTTGCACCTAACTTAATAGACCAGTGGTGGTACCTTCACATCACCCCCCTTCTTCAGAGATCTTAAACTTAAGCCCCCTATCCATATAAGCATTAAACATGAAGGATGAGTTGAAGTGAGGAAAAAAATGAATACCAGTTTTCCATCTGTTGCATGGGCATTTTGGAGCTAAAAGCCACCAGTATGTGTGCACTGAGGCCAAAAAATCTGTCTTGACTTAGTTGCACCATTGCAAAACTGAAAGAAGAAACGTCATTAAAAAGATTCAAAGCACCCAGAGTTTTTTGCTCTTAGAGAAGGTATGGGAGGTAAAACTAACAAGGATTTAAAAACGACAATAAATCAAATATTTAGGGATGATCAGAGGTGAGGTTGATAAATAATTCCCAGGTAGCTTAAAAACATGCATGTTGTAAATACCTTAGGGTGTTCTTAACCCTCAAGAACTGCTACAAAGTGACCACAAGTGAGAAGTGCAGAAAGGCTGCATGTGCCTTTAGTACATGCAGTGACTATTTCCTAAGAGCTTCAAGAGTGATATCAGGTTTAGAGGCAATTTGAGGCTGCAAATGCAGGAATGTTAAAGCTCAGAGAGGTGGTAAAGCCCCAGCCCTGGAGATGTTCCCAGTCAGGTTGTCTGAGGCTTTGAGTAACTTGATCTAGTTGAAGATGTCCCTGCTGAGAGCAGGAGGGTTGGATGACCTTTGGAAGTGCTCAGGCCAAGTCATTCTATGATTGTATGACCAGGAGCAATATCAAAAGTGGTTACAATCATAGAATCTATGATTCATTGATAACAGGTTTAGAAGGAATTTGAGGCTGCAAATGCAGGAATGTTAAAGCTCAGAGAGGTGGTAAAGCCCCAGCCCTGGAGATGTTCCCAGTCAGGTTGTCAGAGGCTTTGAGCAACTTGATCTAGTTGAAGATGTCCCTGCTGAAAGCAGGAAGGTTGGATGACCTTTGGAAGTGCTCAGGCCAAGTCATTCTAGGATTGTATAACCAGGAGCAATGAGCAAAAGTGGTTAGAATCATAGAATCTACCATGTCCCTGCTGAGATCAGGAGGGTTGGATGACCTTTGAAAGTCCTCAGGCCGAGTCATTCTATGATTGTATGACCAGGAGCAATGACAGAGTGGTTCTCCTTTCAGCCACCAGTTGAGAGCAGGTACCTTCAGGCAGGGAAACTGCATATGCAGGAAAAAAGAAGTCAAGATTTTCTAGAGCATTTATATTTCTAATACCTCAATGTTTTTCCTTCTTAGTAACAAATGAACTGGGGCTGCACATGCACTAATGCCAAACCTTTGGAATCACAAAAAGGGGAAGAACAATGTTAACCTAGGATGGCTAATTAACACGAGTTTGTTGGAGTTTAATCAATTAGCACAGAGTTTTCAAGGCAATCTTGCTGCTATTCACGCTCAGTGGAAGCACTTTCAGGCAGCCCTTGATTGCAACATCTCTACTCAGATGACCTTTACTTCATAAAGCACTGAGCTAAACATTTTATACACAGGGCAAGAAAAATCTGTTTATTGAAGGACGCCAGGGGACTGTCTTTAGGAATGAGATTTGGCCTCACTTGGGTAATTCACCACAGAAAGAAGAAAGTTGCAAACCTCTTTGTAGCTCTCATTTGAAAGGCTTGCCATTTCTTTGTAATGCTCCATCTGAAGATGGTTCTGCACAGGAACCTTCTTCCTGGAGAGATGCTCTACTGATTGCCCTGGTAAACCTAACCACAAAAAAAAAAAAAACAAACAAACAGAGAGAAGGGAAAAAAAGAGAGAGAGAGAGAGAGAGAGAGAGAGAGAGAGAGAAGGGGAAAAAAAAAGAGAGAGAGAGAGAGAGAAGGGAAAAAAGAGAGAGAGAGAGAAGGGAAAAAAGAGAGAGAGAGAGAGAGAAGGGAAAAAAGAGAGAGAGAGAGAAGGGAAAAAAGAGAGAGAGAGAGAAGGGAAAAAAGAGAGAGAGAGAGAAGGGAAAAAAGAGAGAGAGAGAGAAGGGAAAAAAGAGAGAGAGAGAGAAGGGAAAAAAGAGAGAGAGAGAGAAGGGAAAAAAGAGAGAGAGAGAGAAGGGAAAAAAAGAGAGAGAGAGAGAGAAGGGAAAAAAGAGAAAGAGAGAGAAGGGAAAAAAGAGAAAGAGAGAGAAGGGAAAAAAGAGAGAGAGAGAGAAGGGAAAAAAGAGAGAGAGAGAGAAGGGAAAAAAGAGAGAGAGAGAGAAGGGAAAAAAGAGAGAGAGAGAGAAGGGAAAAAAGAGAGAGAGAGAGAGAAGGGAAAAAAGAGAGAGAGAGAGAGAAGGGAAAAAAGAGAGAGAGAGAGAAGGGAAAAAAGAGAGAGAGAGAGAAGGGAAAAAAGAGAGAGAGAGAGAGAAGGGAAAAAAGAGAGAGAGAAGGGAAAAAAAGAGAGAGAGAAGGGAAAAAAAAGAGAGAGAGAGAGAAGGGAAAAAAAAGAGAGAGAGAGAGAAGGGAAAAAAGAGAGAGAGAGAGAAGGGAAAAAAAAAGAGAGAGAAGGGAAAAAAGAGAGAGAGAAGGGAAAAAAGAGAGAGAGAAGGGAAAAAAGAGAGAGAGAAGGGAAAAAAAGAGAGAGAGAAGGGAAAAAAAGAGAGAGAGAAGGGAAAAAAAGAGAGAGAGAAGGGAAAAAAAGAGAGAGAGAAGGGAAAAAAGAGAGAGAGAAGGGAAAAAAAGAGAGAGAGAGAGACGGGGAAAAAAGAGAGTGCGAGAGAGAAGGGAAAAAAAAGAGAGAGAGAGAGAAGGGAAAAAAGAGAGAGAGAGAGAGAAGGGAAAAAAGAGAGAGAGAGAGAAGGGAAAAAAGAGAGAGAGAGAGAAGGGAAAAAAAAAGAGAGAGAGAAGGGGGGAAAAGAGAGAGAGAGAAGGGGGGAAAAGAGAGAGAGAGAAGGGGGGAAAAGAGAGAGAGAGAAGGGGGGAAAAGAGAGAGAGAGAAGGGGGGAAAAGAGAGAGAGAGAAGGGGGGAAAAGAGAGAGAGAGAAGGGGGGAAAAGAGAGAAGAAAAGAGACACAACCCCAACCCCAACCAAGCACAGGGCAAACAAACAAACAAGCAAGCATCCTTCCACACAGCAGATGCTTTCTAAATTACTTAATTTGACTTTGGTGCAATTCAGACATGATTTCAGGGAATAATATTTTCCAGACAGAACTTATTTATTAAGTAGTTTGTGGTTCAGGCAGCAATTAACCAAAATGGGCAGTGCATCTTTGGGAGACATCATCTTCCCCTTTCAAAAGGAGGCTGCTAGCACCGTCCCCAGGTCCCCAGCTCAGAGGTCAGCAGCCCCTGCAAGCATCCACCCTAGCGCTTGTGAAAGAGCAACTGTTGAAACCGCACCTGACATTTCACCCTGAACTCCTCCAGCATTTGCTGATTCATTGCCCACATGAAGGGGGAAAAAAAACCCCAAAGCAGCACATTTGCAGCTAACTACACTCTCCTGTCTGGGTGAGTGATGGAAAACAGACTCCTGGGCTGTTTGTAGGAATCCCAGCATGGTTTTGGGGGTTTTTCTTGGTGCTTATTTGCAGTCCAATTATTAATTTGGCTTTTCTGCAGTAAATGGGACAAGTGAATCCAAAGGAACATTTAATTCAAAGAGGAAGAAATGCTGAAATACAAAGATGAGGACTGCATTGTTATTTCTTTGCTGAGGTTTTCTTTTCCAGTTAGAATTCTGTGAGCATTGCTGCTCAAAACACCAAAATCTGAATGTGGACAAAGTTCTTCTGCGGGGTATGAAGGAACAGCTCATGAAATAGGCAAACAGCTTCTGCCACAGCATGGTACAACCCTGCTCTCAGAAGCTGAGTAAGGTCAGGCTGTGCTGTGCTCAAGCAACAGGCTTTTGAGGAAAAGCCTTTTGGCTGGGGAGGATGTGAGGAGCTTGGCAAAGCTCCCCACGCCCAGCCAGCAGATCCCCTGGCAGGGTGCTGGGTGTCCAGTGACATCTTTTGGCAGAGCTGTAAAATGAAGCTGCTGCTGCTGCTGGGCGTTGTGATGCTTCAAGCAAGAATAACAAACCCCATGGTGCTTTTTTCCATGACCCCATGGGGAGAGAGACTGTCCCCAGAGTCAGCCCATGAGGTCATGTCCTTTTCCTGGGAGCTGTATTTTTCCTAAGCTAAGGTGAAGAAGGAGACACAACTAAATGGCCTCAATTCTTCCCTATGACTTAGAGTTCTGGGTTTCCTTTCCAAAAAGCAGGATCTTCTTGTAGCTTCTGTCTTACTCTTTTCTGTATTGAACTACTTCTAAGTGTTGAGTCTGGTTTTAAGGTCTGAATGAATATATCACTCAACTAAAGAAGGTATTTTTGGAAGAAATGACCAAGTTGTGTCACAAGTAACTCAGCAGTTGTCTAAATTCATGAGAAAAAAACCCAGCAAATATTAAAGTGTTGCTTGCCATAAAGATTTGATCCAAGATACCATTTTTGCTATCAGTTTGTGATCCAGTAAGACTTGGCTCTTTTCTTCACTTTTATCACTAATATTTTTAATCACAGAATTAACCATGTTGGAGAAGACCTTCGAGATCAAGTCCATTTTATCACCTAACTCCTTCTAATTAACTAAACCATGGCACTAAGTGCCTCATCCAATTTCCTCTTAAACACCTTCAGGGATGATGACTCCACCACCTCCCCAGGCAGCCCATTCCAATGCCAATCACTCTCTCTGACAACAACTTCTTCCTAGCATCCAGCCTGTACCTGCCCTTGCAGTTTGAGTCTGTGCCCTCTTGTTCTGTTGCTGCTTGCATGGCAGAAGAGCCCAACCCTCACCTGGCAACAGTCTCCCTTCAGGGAGCTGTGGACAGTAATGAGCTCTGCCCTGAGCCTTCTCTTCTGCAGGCTGCACACCCCCAGCTCCCTCAGCCTCTCCCTGCAGGGCTGTGCTCCAGGCCCCTCCCCAGCCTTGCTGCCCTTCTCCAGACATGTTCCAGTGCCTCAACATCTCTCTTGAATTGAGGAGTCCAGAACTGGACACAGCATTCAAGGTGTGGCCTGAGCAGTGCTGGGTCCAGGGGCAGAAGAACCTCCCTTGTCCTGCTGCCCACACTGCTCCTGAGCCAGCCCAGGATGCCATTAGCTCTGCTGCCCACTTGGGCACTGCTGCTTCATCTTCACCTACTCTCTACCAGCTCCCCCAGGTCCCTTTCTACCTGGCTGCTCTCCAGCCACTCTGTCCCCAGCCTGTAGTGCTGCTTGGGGTTGTTGTGGCCAAAGTGTAGGACTTGGTCTACACTTGGCCTTGTTAAAACTCATCCTCTTGGCCTCTGCCCACCCATCCAGCCTGGCCAGGTCCCTCTGCAGGGCTCTCCTACCCTCCAACAGCTCCACACCTGCTCCTAGCTTGGTGTCATCTGCAAACTCACTGAACCTGGACTCAAATAGCCTCATCCAGGCCATCAATAAAGATACTGAAGGGGACGAGAGGAAATGGCCTCAAGTTGTACCAAGGAAGGTTTAGATTGAATATAAAAGCAAATAACTTATTAGAAAAGTGGTCAAGCATTTGACCAGGCTGCCCAGGGAAGCAGTAGAGTCACCAGCCTAGGAAGTGTTAAAAAAAATATATATAGACATAGCACTTCAGGACAAAGCTTAGTGGTCTTGATTTTGGGTTGATGGTTGGATTTGATTATCTTAGAGGTCTTTTCCAACTTTAATTACTCTGTGCTATCAGCTGGGGATTACTTTTACCCATGCAGTTCAAAGACTTCAACTCAAGTAATTGAAATCTGCAAGTAAAGCTCTGCCACGTTTTCTCTGCTCCTTCAGCACCAATTCCACTATGATCAAGTGAATAAAGGTCTAATTTTCAAGAGTGTTAAACAGAAACTGCTCTGACATTTAGGAATAGTTCAGCTACCACTTTGACATCTAAATAAGTAGCGAGATGAGATCTGCAGACGTGCTTAGAGCAATGGGAGCAGCAGAAGGCTGAGAACATTTGGAAACCTATCCCCAAAATTCAGAAAACATTAGCAAGACTAATTATAAGCAACCTCGCTCAGCTTCACACTTAAAACTTATTTCTCTTGACATCAAAGGCAAGTAAGGATTGGAAATTTCTCAAAAGCACCTACAAAGAGTTAAAATCAACAGCTCATTCTAAAATTCAGCCACTTGGACCAGCTCATACATCAATTGTCAACTCATGGAGATCAGAGTCTGGCTTTTATGGTACTTGCAAACACTCCCACAATGAATCATAGAATCACAGACCTCCAAGCTCATCCAGTCCAGCCTATCACCCAGCCCTGTCCAATCAACCAAACCATGGCACTAAGTGCCTCATCCAGGCTCTGCTTCAACACCTCCAGGGATGGTGACTCCACCACCTCCCTGGGCAGCCCATTCCAATGCCAATCACTCTCTCTGCCAACAACTTCCTCCTAACATCCAGCCTAGACCTCCCCTGGCACAACTTGAGACTGTCCCCCCTTGTTCCAGTACCTCAACATCTCTCTTAGAATCATAAAATCAACCACGTTGGAAGATACCTCCAAGGTCATTCAGTCCAAATTAGCACCCAGCCCTATCCAGTCATCCAGAACTGGGTTTGTGTTTCAGACCCCTCACCACCTTCATTGCCCTTAGAATCACAGAATCATAGAATCAACCAGGTTGGAAGAGACCTCCAAGATCATCCTCTGGACATGTTCCAGCACCTCAGCATCTCTCTTGAATTGAGGGGCCCAGAACTGGACACAGCACTCAAGGCGTGGCCTGACCAGTGCTAAGCCCAGGGGCAGAATAACCACCCTTGTCCTGCTGGCCACACTGCTCCTGATATTTACCCTTTGAGCAGCTACCTGCCAAAAAGCTGATTTACTACAATTTGTTTCTTTCTTTCCTTTCTTTGGTCTTGTTTTCAAAAGCTTGCCACAATTCATGAACACAAAACCCATCCTTTTTTGGTCTAGTTGATTGGTTAAGGCTGGGTGATAGGTTGGACTGGATGATCTTGGAGGTCTCTTCCAACCTGGTTGATTCTATGAAGAAACCTAAAAGTAAGTAAATTTCTTGTTCAATCTTATCAGTTCTGTACCTACAGCTTCCAGTAAGTGGAACGCTGATGAATGAACTGACCTAATGAAAACAAAGCAGGAAAGAAAACTAAGGGGTGAATTAAGTGGCAAGGTGCTCACAATCCACCACAGGAGCCAGACCTGAGCATCCCAAGGGGGGTTCATTCTGTCAGGCCTGAGTGCAGGGCATTTGGGAAGCAGAGCACCGTCAAGAGAGTCGCCACAATTAGGGTCACGCAATCGGTACATCTGGAGAACAACAGTCAAGTGATCAGGCTGAACTTGGTCTGGATCAGGCAATTTTTACACTGCTCTGTCAAATGTCAGACCTCCTTCTCCCTCCCCAGTTTCAGAAACGTTGCACCATGGTTTCAAGCAGTGAATCATCCTTCCCTGTGCCAACCATCTGTTTCATCTGCCCCCTCAGTGCCTGAAATTAGATGATGGAGGGCAGGGCAGGCTTTCTAGAGTGGCCATTAATGGTAGTGGAGGAGGGGCTCTGCAGACAGAGTTTTCCACCTAAAATCATGGACTGCTAAAACTGGCAAGGACTTGAGAGGAGTGAGTAGAAAAATAGTGTGGGGAAGAAGAATTAATAAAGGAATGGGGAGAAAAGAATGGAAGAGGATGAAGGACTAGGAAAGGGAAATGGAGTGGGGAGAAGGGGGAGGAATGTGGTGAGATGAAGAAAAAAAACACATATCAGAAAAAAAAAACCCTCATGTGGAAAAACTCCACAAATTCCTCTGTCTTTCCTGTTGGGTTACTTACTATTTGATTAAATTAAGAGCAGTAAATAATAACAGCAACAACAGTAGGCTCACAGGATGTTAGGGGTTGCAAGGGGCCTCATCCAACCTGGCCTTGAACACCTCCAGGGAGGGAGCATCCACAACCTCCCTGGGCAACCTGTGCCAGTGTCTCACCACCCTCACTGCTAAGTTCTTCCTAACATCTAGTTTGAATCTTCCCTTTGCAAGTTTAATCTCATTGCTCCCTCCCCTGTCATTATAAGACCTTGTGAATAGTTCCTCCCCAGCCCTCCTGCAGATCCCTTCAGATACTGGAAGGCTACTTCCAGGTCTCCCCAAAGCCTTCTCTTCTCCAGGCTGCAGAGTCCCAACTCTCTCAGCCTGTCCTCATCGCAGAGCTGCTGAAGCTCTCTGAGCATCTTTGTGGCCTCCTCCAGACTTGCTCTAACAGTTCCATGTCCTTATTGAGTTGGGGGCTCCAGAACTGCGCACAGGACTCCGTTAGAAGGAAGCAGGCACTGAACTGTCTGAATTGTCTAGCACAGGAGCCTGACCTTGCTCAATTGGGCCAAAGATAAAGTAGTCATTGACTTCATCTGTCATCTAAGTTCAATTTTACAGACAGGTCAATGACTGCTACTGAACAATGCAGAGGCTGTAGCTAACAGCACCATCCACACATTCATCAGTGTGCACTTTGCTAGACAAAAAAGAAATGTGACATCCAATTTGCATAATATTTGTAGCTTTTTAGGGTAACTTAATAGGAAAAACCCAACAAGTTCTTTTTTATGTCTCTTCCCATATTATGATTTTTAATTTAAATACTCTTTAAAGACTTTTTTTTTCCCCCAATACCTTTTTGATTTGGTTTTGGTGGTTGGTTTTATTTTTGTTCTTGTTGTTTGCTTGGTTTTGTTTTCTTGGTTTTGGCTGTTGCTGGGTTTGGGTTTTCTGATTTTTTTTATTGGGGGGGAGGGGTTCAGGTTTTTTTTTTTTTTAATTGGTTGCTTCCCCCCCCCCCCCCCACATCAAAAGCAGCAAAAAACCCCAGAAAGCAGCCAAAAACAAAAACCCCAAAGCAGAAAAAAAACAACTCCAAAAGCAACAAAAAAATCAAAAAGCAAAACGGAAAAAGCAGCAAAAGACACCCCAAAAAGCAGCAAAAGACACCCCAAAAAGCAGCAAAAGACACCCCAAAAAGCAGCAAAAGACACCCCAAAAAGCAGCAAATGGGCCCAAAAAGCAGCAAATGGGCCCAAAAAGCAGCAAATGAAACCAAAAAGCAGCAAATGAAACCAAAAGGACCAAAAAGCAAATAAAACCAAAAGCATCAAAAACTTAAAAGAAGCAAAATGCCCAAAAGCAACAAAATGAAAGCAGGGAAAAAAAGCAAAAAGCAGGAAAAAAAGGCAAAAAGCAGGAAAAAAAGGCAAAAAGCAGGAAAAAAAAGCAAAAAGCAGGAAAAAAAAGCAAAAAGCAGGAAAAAAAAAGCAAAAAGCAGGAAAAAAAAAGCAAAAAGCAGGAAAAAAAGCAAAAAGCAGGAAAAAAAAGCAAAAAGCAGGAAAAAAAAGCAAAAAGCAGGAAAAAAAAGCAAAAAGCAGGAAAAAAAAGCAAAAAGCAGGAAAAAAAAGCAAAAAGCAGGAAAAAAAAGCAAAAAGCAGGAAAAAAAAAGCAAAAAGCAGGAAAAAAAAGCAAAAAGCAGGAAAAAAAAGCAAAAAGCAGGAAAAAAAAGCAAAAAGCAGGAAAAAAAAGCAAAAAGCAGGAAAAAAAAACAAAAAGCAGGAAAAAAAAACAAAAAGCAGGAAAAAAAAGCAAAAAGCAGGAAAAAAAAAGCAAAAAGCAGGAAAAAAAAAGCAAAAAGCAGGAAAAAAAAGCAAAAAGCAGGAAAAAAAAGCAAAAAGCAGGAAAAAAAAGCAAAAAGCAGGAAAAAAAAGCAAAAAGCAGGAAAAAAAAGCAAAAAGCAGGAAAAAAAAGCAAAAAGCAGGAAAAAAAAGCAAAAAGCAGGAAAAAAAAAGAAAAAAGCAGGAAAAAAAAGAAAAAAGCAGGAAAAAAAGGACCAAAAGCAGCAAAAAAGAGACCAAAAGCAGCCAAAAAGAGACCAAAAGCAGCAAAAAGAAAGACCAAAAGCAGCAAAAATAAGACCAAAAGTATAAAAAACCCAAAGCAGCAAAATAACAAAAAAGCACCAAAATCCCCAAAGCAGCAAAAAAACAGAAGCAGCAAAACAGCCAAAAAGCAGTAAACCCCAAAAGTATCAGAAACCCAAAAGCAGCAGAAAAGGCCAAAGCAGCAAAAACCTCCTGAACTAATCAAACCAAACGCCAGCTGATTCTGTGCTTCTGTGACCCCCCAAAGGTTGTGTTTTATGTGACAGAAGTTAAAGGCTTTTGAATGGTAATGGACCAAATTCTTAAGCTATCATCAAGTTGTGCTCTGATTTTACATCCGCGATTTTGCACCTGCAGTCAAGCACAAAATTGTGGGCACAGTCAATGGTGAGAGCGTCTAAGCAGCAAATTAAACAGGAACTGGGGAGGCCTGGCTGCTGGCTGCTGCACCCATCCTGAGATTCAAAGGCAGAATTAGATGGCTTCAAAAATACAAGAGGGGAAGGGAGAGGAGAGGGGAAGGGAGAGGAGAGGGGAAGGGAGAGGAGAGGGGAAGGGAGAGGAGAGGGGAAGGGAGAGGAGAGGGGAAGGGAGAGGAGAGGGGAAGGGAGAGGAGAGGGGAAGGGAGAGGAGAGGGGAAGGGAGAGGAGAGGGGAAGGGAGAGGAGAGGGGAAGGGAGAGGAGAGGGGAAGGGAGAGGAGAGGGGAAGGGAGAGGAGAGGGGAAGGGAGAGGAGAGGGGAAGGGAGAGGAGAGGGGAAGGGAGAGGAGAGGGGAAGGGAGAGGAGAGGGGAAGGGAGAGGAGAGGGGAAGGGAGAGGAGAGGGGAAGGGAGAGGAGAGGGGAAGGGAGAGGAGAGGGGAAGGGAGAGGAGAGGGGAAGGGAGAGGAGAGGGGAAGGGAGAGGAGAGGGGAAGGGAGAGGAGAGGGGAAGGGAGAGGAGAGGGGAAGGGAGAGGAGAGGGGAAGGGAGAGGAGAGGGGAAGGGAGAGGAGAGGGGAAGGGAGAGGAGAGGGGAAGGGAGAGGAGAGGGGAAGGGAGAGGAGAGGGGAAGGGAGAGGAGAGGGGAAGGGAGAGGAGAGGGGAAGGGAGAGGAGAGGGGAAGGGAGAGGAGAGGGGAAGGGAGAGGAGAGGGGAAGGGAGAGGAGAGGGGAAGGGAGAGGAGAGGGGAAGGGAGAGGAGAGGGGAAGGGAGAGGAGAGGGGAAGGGAGAGGAGAGGGGAAGGGAGAGGAGAGGGGAAGGGAGAGGAGAGGGGAAGGGAGAGGAGAGGGGAAGGGAGAGGAGAGGGGAAGGGAGAGGAGAGGGGAAGGGAGAGGAGAGGGGAAGGGAGAGGAGAGGGGAAGGGAGAGGAGAGGGGAAGGGAGAGGAGAGGGGAAGGGAGAGGAGAGGGGAAGGGAGAGGAGAGGGGAAGGGAGAGGAGAGGGGAAGGGAGAGGAGAGGGGAAGGGAGAGGAGAGGGGAAGGGAGAGGAGAGGGGAAGGGAGAGGAGAGGGGAAGGGAGAGGAGAGGGGAAGGGAGAGGAGAGGGGAAGGGAGAGGAGAGGGGAAGGGAGAGGAGAGGGGAAGGGAGAGGAGAGGGGAAGGGAGAGGAGAGGGGAAGGGAGAGGAGAGGGGAAGGGAGGTTAGATTGCTTGAAAGTGGCAAACAGCCTCCTTTGTCAACTGAACCTGAACTCAGATCATTTTGCTTTGCAGTTTAATGCAGAGTTTTGTCCTGCATATAGCTCAGGCTTCGATGTGGCTTTGAGCATCACTTCTCTGTTACAATCATGCCTGTCCTTTCTGTCCTCCTAGCAACAGGGAGCAGACACAAATATCACTTTTACTCATGTTCTGGTGGAGGCAATGCAGTAAATCTGTTTAATATGCAGTTCTCAGATTGCACCTGACCATTGCTATGGTTTACCCTTGAGTAGCTCTAAATTCATAGCCAGGTGGGGTTGGTCTCTGCTGCCAGGCAACCAGCAACAGAAGAAAGGGACACAGCCTCAAGGTGTGCCAGGGGAGGTCTAGGCTGGATGTTAGGAGGAAGTTGTTGTCAGAGAGAGTGATTGGCATTGGAATGGGCTGCCCAGGGAGGTGCTGGAGTTGCCGTCCCTGGAGGTGTTCAAGCAAAGCCTGGCTGAGGCACTTAGTGCCATGGTCTGGTTGATTGGCCAGGGCTGGGTGCTAGGTTGGACTGGCTGATCTCAGAAGTCTTTTCCAACCTGTTTAATTCTGCGACTCCGCAATATCGAAGCTCTCCTGATGCAACTTGAGGCCATTTCCACTCACTGGAAAAGACTTCAAAGGTCCCCTAGTTCCAACTCCCATGCCATGGGCAGGGACACCTTCTGCTAGAGTGTAAGAAGAATGTGGACTTCATAGGAATGATTCTATTCACAAACAGAAAGTTTGCCCATTAGTTCAGCTCGAGGTTGCACCACAGAGCCATCTCTTTGTCACCATTTTCACTTTGTGACAGCTTTCAGGGCAAGTCATTACTACTCACAGCAGTAGGTTTGACAGGGGAAAATATTGCTTTCAGAGTTACTGTATGGTGACTTTCCTGCTCTTACAGAGGAGCACAAGTCTCTTACTTTTATCCCATTGCTGCTATCCCCTAACAGATATTCTTAGCAGTCAGGAGCAGCAACAGGCTGCCATTAATAGAGAAGGGGACCTGTTTGAGACCTCATTGTATTCCCATCTGTTTGCATGTAGATTTGGAGCCATTTGTGCTGTCAAGTGTGAGCATTCATCAGGTTCTGATGCCAGGATGCTTCCACCTCTTTCCTATATTGTACTCTCTCATTTCTATAGGATCTGATGTTGATCTTTTTAACTCTCCCCTCCTTTTCTCCTCATGGAAATCTTTAAGTTGGAAAGGAGGCTGTACTGGTTGTTTAGTCAGACTCCCCTCCAGCCAACAGGGACATCTTCAGCTAGATCAGTTTGTTCAGAGCAGCATCCAACCTGCCCTGGAATGTTTGCCTCTTTGGGCAAGGAAGAAGTACTTATTAAATTCATGCAAGTTCGTGAGCTGACACTGTGGTGACAGCTTCTGTCCCCTGCCTGGGTTCATAACAGTATCCTTTAATTCCATTGGTTATTCCCAGTAGTTTGTAAAGCTTCACAAATGAGCCAGTAGCCCAAGTCATTTTCTCAGTACTTTTTCCACTGGTGCTGCTACAGGCCATCCTATAACCCTCACCTGGAGTATAAGGATAAAAGATGATAGCTTCATTTCTATAGAGCAAGCAGAAGAGCTAAAAAAAAGATACTGAAAGGGAAAGATTTCAGTGGGACCATAAAGATATTACACTACTGTGGGAAGACCCTAACTTAGGACAGAGCAATCAATGATACCTAAACTTGCATTAAGATGCCCCTAGACCTTAATGTACAACCAGTAAGAGTTCCCCAACTCTTATCTAGCTTTAACTGAATATCATGTATCACTTGATTCATATTAATAAGAAAATACATTTCCCTTTCTGCCCAGAAACATCCTAAAGCAAATATAAAAGTTATTGCAGACTCTTCTTATTATCACTTTGTGAGCAAGACTGATGAGTTTTCTTAATTTCTAGTATTAGCCACGAAACTTAGAGCAATGAGGAAGATGCTAACACTTCCCAGAGAGCTAAAAGACAGTAGGACAAGGGAGGTTATTCTGTGTTCAGCACTGCTCAGGCCACACCTTGAGTGCTGTGTCCAGTTCTGGGCTCCTCAATTCAAGAGAGATGTTGAGGTACTGGAATGTGCCCAGAGAAGGGGGACAAAGCTGGTGAGGGGCCTGGAGCACAGCCCTGAGAGGAGAGGCTGAGGGAGCTGGGGGTGTGCAGCCTGCAGCAGAGGAGGCTCAGGGCAGAGCTCATTGCTGTCCACAACTACCTGAAGGGAGATTGTAGCCAGGTGGGGTTGGTCTCTTCTGCCAGGCAAGCAGCAACAGAACAAGGGGACACAGTCTCAAGCTGTGCCAGGGCAGGTCTAGGCTGGATGTGAGGAGGAAGTTGTTGGCAGAAAGAGTGATTGGCATTGGAACGGGCTGCCCAGGGAGGTGGTGGAGTTGTCATCCCTGGATGTGTTCAAGCAAAGCCTGGCTGGGGCACTTAGTGCCATGGTCTGGTTGCCTGGATAGGGCTGGGGGCTAGGTTGGACTGGATGATCTCAGAGGTCTCTTCTAACCTTCTTGATTCTATTCTATTTTAAAATTAGTCCAACCCCACAGCAAACAACCTTAAAATTTCATTTTGTTCTTCTGTGGGTTGAAAGGCAATAAAATAGGAAAGCCTTTCCTTTCTTGTGCCCCTTGCAACCTCTGGTGGGTGAGACTACCCGCGTTTGGCGTTAGGCAGCTGGCTAAAACCTCACGGATAAAAGCAAACCTTGTAAGTACAAAGCAGAGCAAAGCCCAAGTCCTCCTTTAATGCTTTACTAGCACTTCACTAACAGGCCCACGGGGTGCAGTCAGTCAATAATAACCCAATAAAATCAATAAGGATAAACAAGAGTCAGCGTTCCAATAAAACCAGAACTCTTCAAATCCGAGCCAGCTGTTCCAGCGCTGTGCACAAACACAGACCTCGTGCTAGGGTTCACTCTGCTTCCCAGTCCCTGTGTTCAGCTGTTGGTCCCACATGCAGTTCCCTTGGAGGAGACCCAAGTGATGGATGAGAATAGACCATCACATGCAGTGCCAAGGTGAACACATGCATTTATTGCTCCCTTTCTTCTGCGAGTTTATTGGTGCTCTTGAAGTTTGCTTTGCTTTCTGGGTTTTGTATTTAGTTTATGGGGTTTAGTTGACACAGAACCTGGGAAGAGTTTTCCTCCAGTGTTTTCATAGAATCACTTAGTCTGCAAAAGAGCTTTCAGATCATTGAGTCCAACCATTAACCTGGCACTGCAAAATCCACCACTAAGCTACGTCCCTTAACACCACATCTATACGGCTTTTAAATCCCCCTCAGGGATGAGAACTCCACAACTGCACTGGGTAGCTTGTTCCAGGGCCTGACAATCCTTTTCAAGGAAGAAATTGCTCCTCATGTCCAACCTAAACCTCCCCTGGTACAACTTGAGGCTGCTTAGTCTTGTCCTATTGCTTCTTACCTAGGAGAAGAGATCGATTCCCACTTTGCCCCGACATCTTTTCAGGGAGTTTCGTTGAGAAAGGTCTCCCCTCAGGCTCCTTTTCTCCAAGCTGAACTACCACAGCTGCCTCAGGCACTCTTCATAAGACTTATTCCCTTGACCTTTAACCAGCTTCATTGCCCTTCTCTGGACATGCTCCAGCACCTAGGTGTCCTTCTTGTAGCAAATGGCCCAAATCTGAGTCCAGTATTCAAGGTGCAGCCTCAGCAGTGCCCAGTACAGGGGGGGAACAAGCTATTCCCTGGTCCCCCTGGCCACACTATTTATTGCTGATAGAAGTCAGGATGCCTTCATGGCCTCATATTCCAAGCAGAACAGAGAACTGTATAAATACTTTGGTCACTTATGAAGCACCTTCCTTTGTTTAGATTGCATCTTGTCCTGTATAACTAACCCAGGCAGTAAGTTCCCTGTTTGTGTCATTCATATGTCATAAGTTACTCCCAGAAAAAAAGTGTTTTCAAACTTGTTCATGAGCTACAGCCATGCTACAGTAAATCTTTGACCAAAACCTCAATGCTTCTTTTACAGGGGAAAAAAAAAAGCCAAACAAACCCTTGACACAGCTTTTAAGACTATTCAAGTACGGTAGGAAGATAAACTAGCACTTGTTAAGTGCAAAAGTTTGACTCTATTTGCAACTTCTTTCATATGTAGAGTTTTGTTTCCTCTCACACAAGGGATTAAACTGAACCATAGGTTGGTGGAAAGACTCACCCCTTCCATAACCCAAAGCCTTTCAGTAGTTGGAGGCATCCCTGCTCATAGCAGGGGGCTAGAACTAGATGATCTTTAAGGTCCTTTCCCACCCAAACCATTCTATGGGTTCATAATTCTATGAAGGACAGGAGAATCTATTAGCAAAGTGACAGCAAAAAGCCTTCTGCATTTGACTTGTTTGGATGAGCAGCCTGGTCAGGTAAATTCTGACCAGGCACTGCTATATTAAACCATGGCACTAAGTGCCTCATCCAGTCTCCTTTTAAACACTCCAGGGATGGTGACTCCACCACCTCCCTGGGCAGCCCATTCCAATGCCAATCACTCTCTCTGCCAACAACTTCCTCCTAACATCCAGCCTATAGCTCCCCTGGCACAACTTGAGACTGCGTCTCCTCATTCTGTTGCTGATTGCCTGGCAGAAGAGACCAACATCCTAACATCTACTCTGAACCTGCCCTAGCACAGCTTGAGGCTGTGTCCTCTTGTTCTGTCTCTGCTTGCCTGGCAGAAGAGCCCAACCCCACCTGGCTACAACCTCCCTGCAGGTAGCTGCAGGCAGCAATGAGCTCTGCCCTGAGCCTCCTCTGCTGCAGGCTGCACACCCCCAGCTCCCTCAGCCTCTTCTCATAGGGTTTGTGCTCCAGGCCTCTCACCAGCTTTGTTGCCCTTCTCTAGCCATGTTCCAGCACCTCAACATCTCTCCTCAATTGAAGAGCCGAGTTCAAGAGATCAGGCCAAACCTCTGGCCAAAGATGACTTTCAACAATTGCACCCTAGCTGGATATCCTGGTGTAGATAAGCAGCAAGTAAATTCTCTATAAGGCAGATTTGGCTCTCACTTGCACTCAAAAATCCACCCCTCTAATGGCACGAAGGATGCTTCCTATCTCCTTCCTATCTACCCTTAGACATATTTACTGTGTGATGAAATTCATCTGCTAATATACAGCTCCTTCTGAACGCTTTCTTACAAACCCTATCAAAAAGTGCTATGTTCTGCTCCAATCATATGTAGAGTAATGGTTTACTCATTTTCTGCATGAAAAGATGGGCACAGTACTTTGCAGAAACCATCAAACCTCTCATTTTGTCTGCTCTTTCTACAGTGCTCTTTTTGCCAACATCATTAATTGCACATGCCTCTGCCGCATATACTAAGAAACACAGGCCTGGCCAAAAGCAGTTCCTGGCACCACTGGCATCCTGATGTATGCATTTCAGCTTAACCATACTATCAGCACATGCTTTTGAATCTCACTCAAATAAGGGGGAAAAAAAAGTTTCCCATTCTTCCTAGGTTATAGAGATGGTAAAAGTTCTCCCATTTGAGGCGTTATTTACGAGAGAGCGGAGAATGTCTTGCAAGCAACAACTCAGAGGCCATAGCTTATCCTTTTGGCCATGGCAGAGTGGTACAAGGTTTCTAATATCCTTCAAGACATCCATTATTTCACCACAGAGACAGAAGACCATGCTCTGCCTGCACTTTTATGAGGGAGAGGTGTGGACGTCCAATCAGACGGAAAAGCATCGTTACGTGCTCGTGAAATGAATTACACCGACGGCTGTTATAAATCTTTAACATAGCTCAGGAGATCAATTAAGATGTTCAAGCAGCTACAAAAAGGATGATTGAGGCAAATGGTAACATCAGGATGACCATATGGTAAGGGAATGCTAGAACGGCGTGGACATAAAACGCCAGCCACCGGCGTGCCACCGCTAACTGCGCACGGAGCGGCGAGCGGGGAAGAGGTAAGAAAAATACCAGAAGGAGGAAAGAGCAGCATGGGAACTGATGTGCATGCAAGATCCAACAACACGAGGCTCAAAGCAGGCTGAGGGCCTTTATTCCTTCAAGCTGGAGGCACAAGGGTTGGGGGTGCCACAGGACTGACAGTCCCTACTCTGACTGGAACAGGCTGCCCAGGAGAGTTGTGGAGTCTCCCTCTCTGCAGATGCATTCCTGTGTGATCTAGTATAGGAGATCCTGCTCTGGCAGGAGTTGGACTGGATGAGCTTTCAAGGTCCCTTCTAGCCTGACATTCTGTGATTCTAATTGAGAGGCAATTCTGCTCTCCTCTGGTGAGGCTGCATCTGGAGTACTGTTCTGAGCCCCTCAGTTTAAGGAGGACATAGAACTGCTTGAGGGAGTCCAGCACAGAGCCACAAAGATGATGAAGGGAATGGAACATCTCTCTCATGAGGAGAGCCTCTTTTGCTTGGAGAAGAGGAGACTCAGGGGTGACCTTGTCAATGTTTATAAACATGTAAAGGAGGACAGAGCCAGGCTGTGCTGGGTGATGCCTGATGACAGGACAAGGGGCAATGGGTGGGAGCTGAGGCATAGCAAATTTCATCTAAACATGAAGAGGAATTTTCTCCCTATGAGGGTGACACAGAACTGGAACAGGCTGCCCAGGGAGTTTGTGGAATCTTCCTCTCTGGAGATATTCAAAACCCAATTGTATACCTTCCTGTGTGATCTGGCACAGGTGATGCTGCTCTGCCAGGGGGTTGGACTGGCTGAGCTTTGGAGGTCCCTTCCAGCCCCTGACAGTCTGTGATGCAGCACCAGTGGATGGCCCAAGCCCAGCATGCCAGGTGGGAGGCATAGCTGAACCTTTAAAACAATCACACTTAATATGAGACGATCAGCTGTAAACAGCAGTGATTTCATCTTCCTCTTGACCCGCAGGGATTGAACAAATTAACTGCCTGGCCCTTTTTAAGATCTCAGACAGCTTTCTTAGGACTGCCCATTGGGCTGCCCTACCACAAGCCATCATCTCCGCAGGAGACAGCGGCTGCGGACAACTTGCTTCCCGTGCACTTGCGTTGTTATAAGGTGATAACAGCACCATTAAGCCATAGCACTGCTGTACTAAGGTTAAAAGACTTCCATTCCCTAAGATTGCTCAAGCTGCTTGGACTGCAGTAGGCCAGTTAGTCTAACCTCTCACAGCAGTCTTAAATCCATACTTACTAATGAAGGCAGCGCTGTGTGGGGAAACCACATCCTCAGCACCTGATTATGAAAGGGAAAGCTCAGTGAAGCTCACCTTTCTGAGAGCTCTGCTCCTCCAAGTCACAGGCAATTTGGATAGGCAGAATATTAGGCAGCTAGCTTAAGGATACCTAAATTAATGGAACAGAATTATTGTCATAGAATGGTGCAGGTTGGAAGGGACCTCAAAGCTTGTCCAGTTCCAACTTCCCACCATAGGGAGGGACACCTCCTGCTAGAACAAGTCTCATCCAACCTGGCCTTGAACACCTCCAGGGAAGTTGTGGAGGACAGAAGCACCCAATGTGATCTTTGATCACATTGGGTGCTTCTGTCCTCCACAACCTCCCTGGGCAACCTGTGCCAGTGTCTCACCACCCTCACTGCAAAGAGCCCTTTCCTAACATCCAGTTTGAATCTCCCTTCTGCCAGTTTAAACCCATTCCTCCTCATCCTGTCATTGCAAAGCCTTGTAAATAGTCCCTCCCCAGCCTTCCTGCAGGCCCCTTTCAGATACTATGTGTATACACATATATATTTTTGGCAGAACTTTCTACAACCACATTTTAAACCTGCTTAAAGTAGAATTTTTTTATGCTGAGGGTGGTGAGATACTGGCACAAGTTGCCCAAAGAAATGATAGATGTCCTATCTGTGGAACCATTCTATGTCAAGTAGAATGGGGCTCTGAGCTACCTGATCTAGTTGAAGATGTCCCCAATGACTAAAGGGTGGTTGGACTACATGACCCTCAAAGGTCCTTTCCAAGCCAAATAGTTCTAACACTCTATGATTCTACTTTCTCATTTTTACTTTTATTAAACTGTAAGTAGCTAATCTTAAAGAGCAATTCCTGAGGTAATGCCACAATTGAATGCTAACATTTTTATAACAGTAACCAACATTCTTAAGTCCCTTTCATTATTTCAGGGAACTTAAATTGTTTGGTCTGGAGAAGAGGAGACTGAGACGAGAGTCCTCTACGGCTCCCTGAGGGCAGGTTGGGATGGGGGTTGGTCTCTTCTCCCTAGCATCAGGTGAGCAAACAAGAGGAGTGTGGTGGAAGTTCCAAATTATACCTAGAATACATATCCAAGACGTATCCTAAATGCCTGCCTGAATACCCACCTTGCCACACACTTCCCACCCCATCTTCTTTCCTGGTGGAAGCAGCAAGAAAGCAGACAAAAGCCTTGGTGCCTCTCAGTCTGCCACTGAGGTTAAAAGTCTGCCTTCATATTTGGCCTCCAAAGTCAGTCTGCTACCGTATTTGGCCTTGTTTTGCACTCTGACTTGTCTTGGTCATGGATGCTAGGCATGTGCATCTCCCTTTTCTGGTGAACTAACTTAGGATTTGCTCCAGGGATGTTTTTATCTGTTGCTGTTGGTCAAAGATACCCACCAAAATGCTTTAAAGCATAGCAAAGTTGTTTATTGGCTTCTGCTGCCTTTGTTTTGTTTGCTACCTGTTTGCCTTGCCTGCCTTGCATTGCATGTAGCTGGGGACTTACCTCTGCCATGGAAGGAAGACCTGACCCTGCCTGTCTTCTGCACTAAGCCAAGGGACTGAAAAGGTCTACCTCATGCTGCAATATAGTTGCTCACTTGAGCTCAGCCAAACCTGAGTCTGTTTAACTCTGACTGAGTCTAGGTGACGACCTAACAAGGAATTGTGACCCTGAGACCTGCCAGGACCACTGCTCCAGCCCAAGGACCAACTCCTTTGCTACACACAGCACTTGGTTGGACTGCTCCAGCCCACAAACCTGCATCCTGCTTTGCCCAAGTGGCTGACCACTCCCATGACCTCCTGAGAGCCATGAAGGACTTGTCTCATGTCTCAGACAACCTGCTCACTCTGAGCTACACAAGCAGCAAAACCCCACTGCACCATCACCACGTGGAAGGTCACCACATGGCAAGGACTATGTTTTTCCTCATTTATGCCTATATATATATATATTTGGATTACAAATACTGAGACTCTGACCAGTGAACAAACTAACTCTCTTCTGAAGTTTGTGAAAGTTTGTGTTTAACCTTTAAGGGACAGTTTGTGCTGCAAGGCTCTCCAGTTGTTAACATGTTCTAAAACCCTTCCCAAATCATTGGAATTTAATCTGACTGCATAGAAACGTTCTGCCAAATCAGTTTTACCAACCCCAAGGGGTAATGGGTTTAAACTTGAAGACAGGAGATTTAAACTAGATGTTAGGAAGAAGTTCTTTAGAGTGAGGGTGGTGAGACACTGGCACAGGTCGTCCAGGGAGGTTGTGGCTGCTCCCTCCCTGGAGGTATTCATGGCCAGGATGGATGAAGCCTTGAGCGACCTGTTCTAGAGGGAGATGTCCCTGCCTATGGCAAGGGGTTGGAACTGGATTACCCTTGAGGTCTCTTCCAACCTAAACCTTTTCTATAGCAGCACTTGAATCATATGTTAGATGTTTGAAAGGGCTGGACGAGGCACTTAGTGCCACGGTTTAGTTAATTAGAAGGATTAGAGTATAGGTTAGAGGCAATTAGTGCTATGGTTTAGTTAATTAGAGGGGTTAGGTGATAGGTTAGACTCAATGTAGTCTTTTCCAACCTTGAGCAACCTGTTCTAGTGGGAGGTGTCTATGGCACAGGGTTGGAACTAGATGATCCTTGAGGTCCCTTCCCACCCTGACTGTTTCCATGATTCTGTGATTGATTTTATGATCCCACAATTCTATGATTCTATAATTCTATGATTCCATGATCCCACAATTCTATGATTCCATGATTCCACAATTCTGTAATTCTAATTACAGGCCAGACGCATGTCAGTGCTCAAAGGCAAAGCCAAACCTGTCCTTTTTCTCATGAAGGAACAACCTATTCAGGGATCAAAACCACTGGAATTAGACCTCTTATTACAAAGCAACCTGCTAGCTTTTGCCATCTCTAGGACTTGGGCAAAGAGCCTTGATGGAAGCTTTCCTACTGTTTTTGTTAGAGGGAAAAAAAAACCAACCAACCAACCCACCCTGAATTTCTGCCTTCAGTGGAGGGAGAAGCAAATAAGTGGGGGAAACAGCATCCCTTGAGTGATTGCCAAGAATTCCCACCAAAAATAAACACAGTCTGGTGGTTATGTTCTTAACAGCTGTGTTAATGGGGTTAAAGAAACCTTAAAGAAACTCTGTCTTTTTTTAAATGAGCTCTGTTCTTAAAACCTCACCAAGGTACAAGTTTTGCTTTTAAACTCAGCACGGTTTGCAACTGAGAAAAGTGTCACTCCAGCAGTGATGGAGACTCCCAAGGGAGTGCAGAGGGGCCTCTGTCCTGGGAGAGACATGGGCTGCAGGCAGGGATGGTGACTGTGGGGCTGCCCAGGGAGGTGGTGGAGTCACCATCCCTGGAGATGTTCAAGAGAAGACTGGATGAGGCACTTAGTGCCATGATCTAGTTGACTGGATGGGGCTGGGTGCTAGGTTGGACTGGATGAGCTTGGAGGTCTCTTCCAACCTGCTTGATTCTGATTGTCAGCTCTGTGTTGCAGTTGGATGAAGCAGCTATGTATGGCACCTCATCACACTTGGTTTCTTTCTACAGTTTTGCTTCAATGATATAGATATTAAAGTCTGAGATTTCTCTTAACAATAATCAAAATCCCTTCTATTAAGAACTCTAAATGAAAACTCCCTTGACAACAGTAACAAAGCAATACAGAAGGAAGGGGGGGGGGGGGGGGAAGTTTTCCACCCTTCAGCTTTGTTTCTTTTGTGCAAAGAGCTCATGAGATGAAGTTTAGGATGAGGAATGGCCACCTCTGATGTCGGCCCCAGTCTTTGCTCAAAATAGACAATGGTCCCTGTCCAGTGGCAACAGAACATCTTGAAATAAAGCATGGCAGGGAAGGCACCAAGGCAAATGAGAAATGACACTGGAGATGGCAGTCTACAAGGTGAGACTTTGAGCAGCCTCATCTAGTTGGAGATGTCTCTGCTTGCTGCCAAGGGAGCTGGACTAGATCATAGAATCAACCAGGTTGGAAGAGACCTCCAAGCTCATCCAGTCCAATCTAGCACCCAGCCCTACCAATCAACTAGACCATGGCACTAAGTGCCCCATCCAGTCATTTTCAACACCTCCAGGGTTGGCAATCACCCTCTAATTCTACCAAGTCTGATGCTGAACCATGTCCCTCAGCACCACATCCCTGCCTCTTTGAAATGCCTCCAGGGATGGGGATTCAACCACCTCCCTGGGCAGCCTGCTCTAGTGTTTGGGAACCCTTTCAGTGAAGAGTTTTCTTCTAACATCCAACCTAAATCCCCCCTGGTGCAACTGGAGGCCATTTCTCCTTATTCTATCAGTGGTTATCAGTCCACACCTTGCTCCAACTTCCTCTCAGGTACTTGTTGAGAGTCAGAAGGCCTCCCCTGAGCCTCTTTTTCTCCAGGCTGAACAACTCCCTCTCTCCTTCAGCCTCTCCTCATGAAACCTGTGTTCTAGACCCTTCACCACCCCCTAGGATTTCCCTGTGTCTCAATGTCTTTCTCTTAGTAAGTGCCCCAAAACTGAACCCAGTACTCAAGGTGTACCCTCACCAGTACTGAGTGCAGGGAGACAATCCTTTCTTTAGTCCTGCTTGTCACATCATTCATGATCCAGGCCAGGATGCTGTTGGTCTTCTTGGCCACCTGAGCACAGGCTGGCTCATATTCAGCCAGCTCTGAAAAGTCCAAATCATGACAGAAAGAGCAAGCACCTTCAGACTGCTCCTCTGTTAGCACAGAGCTAGTGAAACAGCCATTACCTACATCAGACTCACTTCAGATCAAGGCACCACTGCAGCCTCACAAAAAAGGCCAAGGAGATATGTTCAAGCTCTTATCAAAGGTGACAAATATTCCTCAGCAGTTAGGGGAGAACAAAGCAATAAAGAAGTTAGCAGCACAATCAGCAGCAGCAGTGAGGGTCTCCAAGAGCAGTTTATCTTTGAGACCAGTGAATCATTTCCATCTCCCTGCAAATGTCAGCTGCCTGATTCTCCCTGTCATCTGTGGCTCTGAAATGGTTTCAAGTGAGACCTGCTGTCGCTGCAGGGGGTTAGAGAAGCCATCACAGGAGGGACTGCAGTGCTTGGCACGGGTGGCAGCCCGAGATGCCTTCACACCTCGCTGCCATTGGCCAACTGCTGCAGCCACAGATCGATGCCAGGGCTGTGTGTGAGAAGGAGCTGCTGGAGCATGGTAGAGGATGCACAGAGCAAGGTGTTTCTTTTACACAGCAACATGCAGGTTGGAAAAGCCCCTCAGGATCACCAAGTCCAACCTAAAACCCTACTCTGCAAGGTTCACCTTAAACCATAGCCCTAAGCACCACATCCAAGTGACCCTTAAACACACCCAGGGTGGGTGACTCCACCACTTCCCTGGGCAGCTCGTTCCAGTCCCTGACCACTCTCCTGTGAAAAAGTTTTTCCTGATGTCCAATCTAAACCTCTTCAGTCTCAGCTTGAGACCAGCAGCAGCCTCACCACAATGTCCCTTCAGGTAGTTGTAGAGAACAGTGAGGTCTCCCTTCAGCCTCCTCTTCCCTAAACTAACCATCCCCAGCTCCCTCAGAAGCTCTGCATAAGATTTATTCTGTAGACCAGCTTGGTTGCCCAGCTTCACGTTGTCTGAACACAGAAAACTGATACAGTTTCTCACAGGACCTGCTAGAGGCTACTTTGGGTCTCCTTCTGTCAGGAGGACTACTTCTTCCTCTATTTGTGCCTACCAGTGGCCCTGCTCAGATCAAGGCCAGCATTTCAGAACCCCAACTGTGTTTCTCTTAGCTGGCATCATCTTTCTTCCAAGGGTAGGTGTGAAGCCTTCATATACAACTGTGCCAGCACACTCAACCCCATCTGGCACACAGAAAAAAAGACTGCTGCAGAATAGACATCACCCAACATTGTCTGACATCAGTGCAAGACCTCTTCTTTATGAAGCAGAAGAAGATAATAGAAGAAAAGGCACAGAGATGATCCTACTGTAACTTGAGGTTGCATTGGTGGCCACATGAAAATCACAGAATCATAGAATCAAACAGGTTGGAAGAGACCTCCAAGCTCAGCCAGTCCAACCTAGCACCCAGCCCTAGCCAATCGACCAGACCATGGCACTAAGTGCCTCATTCAGGCTTTGCTTCAACACCTCCAGAGACAGCAACTCCACCACCTCCCTGGGCAGCCCATTCTAATGCCAATCACTCTCTCTGCCAACAACTTCCTCCTAACATCCAGCCTAGACCTCTCCTGGCACAACTTCAGACTGTATCCTCTTGTTCTGAACATCAGAAATAAAAACCAGAATAATCTCCCTGGCTGTACTGTAGAAAAGCTAAAGGAGAGGTTCAAACCTCTGTAGAGATCTCTTCACTTCTACTCCATGCACATTAGATGCCCTCAGGGATATGCTGTTGCAGCTGTGCTTGATCTTACCTTTGAGCATGATTTTTCTTGCTGCCCTGAAACTGCCTGAAAGCAACTTCTGTGTAACCATTTAATCAGAGGTGACTGCCACTGCAGCATGTGGGCTTGGGCAACAGGCCTTTTTGTTTTCCCACTTGGCACACTGCACAGCTATCAGCTCAAGCATGGAGCTCCATCCAATGAAGCACTGCTGACAGGTGAAATGCTAATTAGGCTTCAAGAGATCATGGAATGGTTTAGGTTGGAAGTGACTTCAAAGATCATTTAGTTCTAATTCCAAAGCTGACCACACTCCAGTCTCTGCAACAAGTAAAGGGCACCCAGAAAGGATCAGGTCCCTCTACCTACACTTGTTCAGCTCTATGCTTTGCAAATACTTCAGCTGAAATCAGTCTAGAAGTGAGCAGTATTTCAGCCATACTCAGCTTTGCTCAGGGTGAAAACCACTCAACAAACTTTGTCAAAGTGTTACATTTTGGGAACCTGCCTTTAGATAAGTGAACACAAACTGAAAATTATATGAAGTTAAAAAGAAGAAAAAAACCCTTCCTCTTCAGGGTTTCAAAACTCCACTTTGAGGGACTCCTTCTATTAAACAGTGTGGCCAGCAGGACAAGGGAGGTTATTCTGCCCCTGTACCCAGCACTGATCAGGCCACACCTTGAGTGCTGTGTCCAGTTGTGGGCTCCTCCATTCAAGAGAGATGTTGAGGTGCTGGAAGGTGTCCAGAGAAGGGCACTAAGGCTGTTGAGGGGCCTGGAGCAGAGCCCTGCGAAGAGAGGCTGAGGGAGCTGGAGGTGTGCAGCCTGCAGAAGAGGAGGTTCAGGGCAGAGCTCAATGCTGCCTGCAGCTACCTGCAGGGAGGTTGTAACCAGGTGGGGTTGGTCTCTTCTGCCAGGCAAGCAGCAATAGAACAAGAGGACACAGTCTCAAGTTGTGGCAGGGGAGGTCTAGGCTGGATGTTAGGAGGAAGTTGTTGGCAGAGAGAGTGATTGGCATTGGAATGGGTTGCCCAGGGAGGTGGTGGAGTTGCTGTCCCTGAAGGTGTTGAAGCAAAGCCTGGCTGGGGCACTTAGTGCCATGGTCTGGTTGCTTGGCCAGGGCTGGGTACTACACTGGACTGGATGATCTTGGACATCTCTTCCAACCTGGTTGACTCCATGATTCTATGAATGCTTGCTCTCAGTTTGAGTACAAAATTTAAGTGAAATACTATGATTTTTTGTTTCTTATTCTAACCTGAGTTAAAAATTGTGAACCAAAGGGACCACTGTGAGAAAGAAACAAATTGTGAGCCAAAGGGACTATTGAATCCTTTGGAGGAAATGAAAAGCAAATTGGAACCCCTCAGGAACCTAAGCACCAGATGTAAGAATAGGCCTGCCAAAGAGTCTCCTCTGGTCCCCAGACTGATCCTCATTACCTATTGCTGAGACCCACAAAGGAGCATACACAACTCAAGGAAAGAGAAATGAGCAGGACATCTATGCAACCATCTATGCAAAGGCAGCAAATGTCATACTAAACCCTTCCAGGTCTGAAGACAGTTTCATTTTGCAGGTGGAGAGTTAAGGTGCTATAATGACATTAATATGAAGATGCAGAGGGCATGGGAGATATGGGCAGGGCAGCAGATAGCTCAGTCAAGACAGAAGGCAGTCTTGAGTGTTCAAAAATCTGTACTTTGGCCCCTTCTTCTCATACCAGATGGATTTTCTGGCTGAGACTTAACTGCAATTTTCCTCAGAGCTACTTTACAGAGGGAACAGAGCAAAGAAACCACTTGGATCTGGTTCCCCTAGAACAGGAGAAAGAATATCCTCAGTGCCATTGTGGATGTAATAAGTCACAGGGGGCACCTTGCCCCTTAACTCCTGGTTCAGTTCATGCATTCATTGCATTTTTCTGATTACAACCCAGTTTCTGCACTTTTTGCTTGGGGAGCAAGGCTCTGCTCACTGCTCCCTGGGATAGGACAAGCAGCAATGGATGGAAGCTGCAGAAGGTTCCAGCTTAACACAAGGGAGAACTTCTTTACTGCAAGGGTCCCAGAACACTGGCACAGGCTGCCCAGAGAGGCTGTGGAGTCTCCTTCTCTGGAGCCTTTCAAGGCCTGTCTGGCTGTGTTCCTGTGTGCCCTGAGCTAGACTGCATGGTCCTGCTCTAACAGGGGGTTGGACTTGACGATCTCTTTGGATCCCTTCCAACCTCTGACATCTTACAATCCTGTGAGCCTGTGTAGAGCAGCCTCCCAAAGGTCAGGTCCAAGATATTCAGGCCAGACTGGAGTGAGAGTTATTAATAAAAATCCATGTGTTTCATAAAAACAGCTAAAGGGAGATTTCTGCACCAAGTCTTAGCTAAAGACATTTGAACAGGCTACTCAGAGCCACAAAGCAGTCATTTACTGAGTGATTTGCCATTGGAATGGGGAGGTGGTGAAGTTGCTGTCCCTAGAGGTGTTCAGGCAAAGCATGGATGAGGCACTTAGTGCCATGGTCTGGTTGATTGGACAGGGCTGGGTGCTAGGTTGGACTGGATGAGCTTGGAGGTCTCTTCCAACCTGGCTGATTCGATGATTCACCTCTGCTGCTTGTGAGTGTAGAAGAGATTCCTGTTTTTCCTAGTGTTACTCCAGTACCAGAGCTCTCATTCTTTTCCTCCAAAGAATCCCAACTTCCATGAATTTTCATGTCACACATTAAGTAAAAAAGATACAAGCAGGATACTGAATCCATTGTATTGTTTTGGGGAACTCCTGGAAAATTGTCATGCTACCAAAAGGGACATCAAAAAATAAACTAGTCCTAAAAAAAGGACACCCCACATACACTTCCTGATTCATTGCCTGCTCCACAACAGACATGAGAGAGAAGATACTGCTGTAAGTGAAACACAGCTTCTTGGTGAAGCCATTTTCCAAATATACAAAAAGCTGCTATTTATACCTCCCTCGTGCCTTATCTTTCACTGCTTCTTACCCAGTTCTTCACTGAAAACCTTCCTAAAAACACCCAAGTGGAAAATCAATTTGTGCTTTCCATGTGTTATGCCACTGGGGCAGGGGAATGGCTTTGCAGAGACACTCTCCTGCTGAAGAGATACTCACCTGTAGTCCAAACTACCATCTCCAAGAGGTGCATAAGGCAGAAAAGCAGTTTAATGATACACAGAGCACTTTGCAAGACAAAGTTGTACTGAGCCATTGGAGTTTCCATCCTACCAGAAAGCTTACAGACAAGGGAATCATAGAATCAAACAGGTTGGAAGAGACCTCCAAGATCATCCAGTCCAACCTAGCACTCAGTCCTGTCCAATCAACCAGACCATGGCACTAAGTGCCTCATCCAGGCTTTGCTTGAACACCTCCAGGGACAGCTACTCCACCACCTCCCTGGGCAGCCCATTCCAATGCCAATCACTCTCTCTGACAACAACTTCCTCCTAACATCCAGCCTAGACCTCCCCTGGCACAACTTGAGACTGTGTCCCCTTGTTCTGTTGCTGCTTGCCTGGCAGAAGAGACCAACCCTACCTGACTACAGCCTCCCTTCAGGTAGCTGTAGCCAGCAATGACCTCTGCCCTAAGCCTCCTCTTCTCCAGTATTAAACACCACCTCCCAGAGTTGCTCTTTATTCCCACCTAAAGTTAGATTTCACACCACTTTCAGGACCAGGTCCTTCTATGATTCAAAACAAATGCCAATTGAGTGATTGCAAACACAGCCAGGAGATAGCAGCACAGATGCAGCAGTGGCAGCGAGCTGGGCAAAGCAGCTTCATACACTTACTACACACCTTAACCCCAGACCAGCTTGCAGAAGGACCTTAAACTTTCATCAGTACAATAAAAAAGGAGTGGCTGAACAAAGTCTCCTTCTGATTAATTGCCTATTTGTTTATTATTAGCAGCCTCCACAGGCAAATTATTTGCTTAAGAAAGATACTTTTAAAAATCCACACATCAGAAGCAAAATAAAGAAGTGAACCATTTGGGGTTTTTTTTCCACTGTGGGGTTTACACTTTAAGTTTCAGCAACATAATGTACCAGATATTTGATGTTACAGATGGCTGTGGGGAAGCAGAAATATTTGAGGGAGGCAGGGCAGGATGTACTTTTTGCATCTCTCACCAAGAGCTAATGCCTTTTCAGGAGCTTCTTAGTGAGGATGGTGCTGGCTCTCACAGCCACTTTTCCAAACCTGAATGAAGAGGCAGCTCCAGGAGCTGTGCTGTTTGTGCTAAAGCATGTGTTAATGTGCTGCAAGTGACACTCCTGGCTCCCAAACACAGCCCAAAACTCATTTAGAAACTTAGAATTAATTCTATGTTGAGTTGATGATCAAAGTGGATCATTTTAAAGGCTTGGGTTGGAAGAGACAATTCCATGATTCTACAAGTCATCTCTGCTGTTATCAAACTGTACATCAGAGAATTATACAATCAACCAGGTTGGAAGTGACTTCCAAGCTCATCCAGTTCAACCTATCAACCAGCCCTAGCCAGTCAACTAGACCACAGCACTAAGTGCCTTATCCAGGCTTTTCTTCAATGCCTTCAAGGACCACCACTTCCCTGGGCAGTCCATTCCAATGGCTCCTTCTCTGAAGAACTTCCTCCTAATATCCACCCTATACCTCCCCTGGAAGTCTGGAGAAGAGAAGACTGAGAGGGGATTTAATAAATGCTTATCAATATCTGAGGGCTGGGGGTCAGGAGGAGAGGGAACAGCCTCTGCTCACTGCTCCCTGGGATAGGACAAGGAGCAATGGATGGAAGCTGCAGCACAGGAGGTTCCACCTCAACACAAGGGGGAACTTCTTTACTGCAAGGGTCCCAGAGCACTGGCACAGGCTGCCCAGAGAGGTTGTGGAGTCTCCTTCTCTGGAGCCTTTCAAGACCTGTCTGGATGTGTTCCTGTGTGACCTGAGGTGGATTGCATGGTCCTGCTCTGGCAGGGGGGTTGGACTTGGTGACCTCTTTGGGTCCCTTCCAACCCCTGACATCCTGTGATCTCATAGGAGGTTTCATTTAAACATGAGGAGGAGTTTTTCCCCTGTGAGAGTGACAGAACCCTGGAACAGGCTGCCCAGGGAGCTTGCGGAGGAAGCTCTCTGGTGATATTCAAAACCCACCTGGATGCATTCCTGTGTGATCTGCTATGTGATCCTGCCCTGGCATGGCACTTGGACTGGATGATCTTCAAAGTCCCTTCCAGCCCCTGCTATTGTATGATTCTACGATCTCAAGAGGCTCCTGTGTGCCACCCAACTGCTAAAACCTCAGAGCTGCTTCTTGCATCCCACACGCCCTGCTTTCGTTGCACAGGTACCAAGTCGCCCTTCCCCGTGTTGCCACTCTCTGTTTTTAAGTGCTGACAGCTCATTATGACAGGTATTTCAATCAGCATTCCAGCCCTGTGCTCCATGACCCAGTGTGCCTCTGCATCGTGGGCAGCATCGCTCCTCCGCCGCGCTCCGGACGGGTTCCAAAGGGTTAACCCCGCAGCGAATGCTTCAGATGTGTAATTTAATACTTCATAACTGCTGAAAATTGGAGCCCACATAATTTATTTTCTTTGGTCTGGGCACATTTGCCTCATGCTTGGCTGTGGCTGACTTCAGAGAGACACACCTAAAGCCCTCAAGTGTCCCATGTGGCCCATGTCAGTTGTGCAGAGAGATTGTGGTACTTGGAGGGAGCCCAAGGATTAGGTGTTCCTGAGAAGGTTTTTTTGGCTCTACAAAGCCCAGGGATGTCATGGGAATAAGGCTGCACTCCTCCCCCTGCCTTGAAGGCCACATATCAACGGGGTATCTAACCACTCAGAGACAGGCTTTGCACAAAGGTATACATTAAAATAAATAGAACATGCGACCAAAAAGCACACAGAGAGGGAAGGAGGAATTGCTGAGCGGAGATTGGAAAGAGGAAAGGGAAGGGGGGGGGGGGAACAATTGCTTCATTGTGGAGCTCAGAATCGCAGAGCCGAGCTCCACCTACAGTCCCCTTTGCAAAGCTGACTCTGGCAGCTTTGAGCTTTCCTCTTCTGGATGGGTTTTGTTGTTGTTTCAATTACTTTTATTTCAATCTCTGTTTAACGAATGCAATCACAGCACAGAGATCCATATCTGCATTTTGGCTCAACGTGAATCTGGCTAAAATCACTGCACTGCCCATGCACTTTTAAGGGTAGTAGTTTGCTTTCTGTCTTTTGAAAGTAAAATAGCTTTTTATCCTCCCCCCCCACCCCCAAGAACTTACTTTAGGATTCTGCCTCTATCACTGCCTTTTATTTGCACCAGCTTCATATCATCTAACAGTATTTCACCTTTTTATTGCAATGTAATAGTTTTATCATTCTAGGAGCTGGAGAAAAAAAACAACCACCCAAAAATAACCAAAATGTTTGTCAAAACCTGCACCCTTGCCCTTCATAAAACAAAAATAACAATTAAAAATCAAACTGGAATCACAGAGTCAGACAGAGCTGGAAGGGAGCACAAGGATCATCCAGTTCCAACCCCCCCTGCCATGGGCAAGGACACCTCACACTAGATCAGGCTGGCCACAGCCTCATCCAGCCTGGCCTTAGACACTTCTAGGGAGGAGGCTTCCACCAACTCCCTGGGCAACCCAGTCCAACCTCTCTTTCAACTGAAACAATTCTATGGCTCAGACTCCTCAACATCTTCTGTCTTTGCTGCTTTCTTCCTCTCCCAGTGAAAAGGGAGATGTGGAGAAGCATCAAAAGGGACTGGGAGGAAAACAAAACAATCTTTTATTGCTTAAGATTTGTGTCTTCATCCAGCCTGGCCTTAAACATCTCCAGGCATGGGGCCTCAACCACCTCCCTGGGAAACCCAGTCCAGGCTCTCATCACTCTCATACTGAAGAACTTCCTTTGCACCTCCAGCTTTGCTCCATTCCCCCTAGTCCTGCAACTACCTGATAGCCCAGCTACCTCTCCCCAGCTTTTTTGTAGGCCCCCTTCAGAGAGTGGAAGGCCATAAGAAGGTTACCTGAGAGCCTCCTGTTCTCCAGACATGATTGGGGTTGTAACTTTTAAAGCAAATAGCCTCTCAAAGCATCAAGTAAAATCACCCCTATTTTCTGTTCACTTAATAACAGAAACCAAACAAAGCCTTAGACATTAATTCAAGCTTTGGCACCAGTGTCATACAACAGTAGATGTCCTGCAGAAGCTATATGTCAGAGGCAGAAGGCTGGATCACACAGCTGGGGGGCTACATGTTCAAGTAAACATGTTCTGAAGCTGGTTACCAGCCTGGATCACCACTGTGGCATCATCAGAGATCCAGGTTTCAGCAGGACTGAGGTGAGCACCAGCTGACACTTTCTGCTCTAGGGCAGCTCACCCAGTGGGTTTTCACACAGGTCACTCCTGCTATCTCATTACCTGGGATGCAGCAGCTCCTCTACAGAGCAGATTAGAAACCTTCCTAAGAAAAACTGATCTCATTGGTCTGCCAAAGATCATAGATTCAATGAGGGTGGAAGAGACCTCCAAGCTCATCCAGTCCAGCCTATCACCCAGCTCTGTCCAATCAAGTAGACCATGACACTAAGTGCCCCATCCAGGCTTTTCTTGATGATTTGGTCAGGTCCTCATATAAAGATAGGGATTGGGAAGGGACTCAGGAAGGCCATGTAGTTGGGAAGGGACCTTTGGTGATCATCTAGTGCAGTTGGTGCTGCACTGACAAATGCCCCTCTTCTGCAGCAGCCAACCTAGTGGTGTGTGTTTTCACTCCTCCAGGGCTAAATGACTCAATGCATTTCAGCTCCTCCCTGGTAACATTAATTCATAGAATCATAGAATCAACCAGGTTGGAAGAGACCTCCAAGATCATCCAGTCCAATTGTATTTTTCCCTCTAGGAGAAGAAGGGAGAAGAGGGGCAGTACTTGAAGGGGGACTACAAAAAAGCTGGGGAGGGACTTTTACAAGTGCTTGTAGTGATAGGATGAGGGGGAATGGCTTTAAACTGGAAAAGAGGAGATTTCAATCAGTAGGACAGCAGGAAGAAGTTCTTTACTGTGAGGATGATAAAACACTGCATCAGGTTTGCCCAGGGAGGTCATGAATGTTCCCTCCCTAGAGGTGTTCAAGGCCAGGCTGCACAGGGTCTTGAGCCATCTGGTCTAGTGGAAAGTGTCCCTGCCCACGGCAAAGGGGTTGGAACTAGACTATCTTTAAGGTCCCTTCCAACCAAAACCATTCTATGTTTGATAGGGAGGCACCATGCATGCCTAACAGAGATGGCAGGAGCACATGGCCTGAAGAGGGAGCAAAAAGAATGCTGCAAGACACAGAAAGAAGACCTCACTAAGAATAAGTTACCAAATCATTAATTCAGTTATAACAGATTCTTTGGATGAACCTTGTAGAGTAGGGATACAGGTTGGACTTGGCAATCCTGAGGGTCTTTTCCAGGTTGAATCTGTGACTCTGTATATGATTTAGAGTGAGCCTTGTAGAGCAGGGATACAGGTTGGACTTGGCAATCCAACCTTGGAAAGCAGGCAACTCAGGGGTGACCTCAATGCTGTTTACAACTACCTGAAGGGAAGTTGCAGCCAGGTGGGGGTGGCCTCCTCTCTCAGGCAACCAGCAACAGAACCAGGGGGGACAGTCTCACATTGTGCTAAGGCAGGTCTAGGCTGGACGTTAGGAGGAAGTTGTTGGCAGAGAGAGTGATTGGCATTGGAATGGGCTGCCCAGGGAGGTGGTGGAGTCGCCATCCCTGGAGGTGTTGAAGCCAAGCCTGGCTGGGGCACTTAGTGCCATGGTCTGGTTGATTGGGTAGGGCTGGTTGGGCTTGGAGATCTCTTCCAACCCAGTTGATCCTATGATGAAAATATAAAGAATATCTACCTGTATATGTGTATATATATATATATATATGTATAGTGCTCAGTCAAGCTTCTGAGACATTTTATCCTTGCCAAACTGCTTTCCATTTAGAAGATGTATTGATAAATATGGTCTGGTCTGGTCGATTGGCCAGGGCTGGGTGCTAGGTTGGACTGGATGACCTTGGAGATCTCTTCCAACCTGCTTGATTCTATGATTGATCCTGAGGGTCTTTTCCAACCTGAATGTTTATGTGAGCCTGTTTCTGTAACTGCTTTCATGATCTACCCAGACAAGCCCCTTCTTATACACTCAGGAGATGAAGAACAGCAGACAAAGCATATAAAACTTCACCTCTTGCAAGAATTTCTAATGGGAGTATTTCTCACTCCATGGCCCAATATATCCAAACTTCACATGCTATTCAAATAGTAGCAGGTATTGGCTTTCTTGCATGCTAGGTTAGAAAGCAGCTAGAGAAGATGGAGTGACTCGGATGGCAACAGCAGTGTTAGAAATAGAACACACTTCTCCATCGCCTCTGCGGCACTGCCACAAGGATTTCTTCTCCATGCCTCCTAAAAGTGTGCAGATATTTGACCTGCTCCACTATGATGCATAAAATAATAATAAGTAATGAGTGGGTGGGTGATCTCACCAGTGTCTTTAAGCCTCCTGCAATGTGTGGGTAACAAGGTTTGAATCACAGAGAAGTAGCACTGAATTGGCCTCCTGTTGCAAGGAAAACTGCAGGAGGAGAGTCTAGAGAGTGAAGAATGAAGACAAAATTAATATCTGAAGGAAAAGAGAAATGAGTGAAATAAAAGCTCAGGAAGTTTGCAGATGGCACCAAGCTAGGAGCAGATTTGGATCTCTTGGAGGGTAGCAAAGCCCTGCAGAGGGACCTTGACTAGCTGGATGGGCAGGCAGAGGCCAATGGGATGAGATTTAACCAAGCTAAGTGCAGGGTTCTACACTTTGCCCACAACAACCCCAAGCAGCACTACAGGCTGGGGACAGAGTGGCTGGAGAGCAGATATGTAAAAAGGGACCTGGGGGTGCTGGTAGAGAGTAGCTGAAGATGAGGCAGCAGTGTGCCCAGGTGGGCAGCAGAGCCAATGGCATCCTGGGCTGGCTCAGGAGCAGTGTGGCTGAAAGGACGAGGGAGGTTATTCTGCCCCTTTGCTCAGCACTGCTCAGGCCACACCTTGAGGTGTGCTGTGTCCAGTCCTGGGCTTCTCAATTCAAGAAAAATGTTGAGGTGCTGGAAGGTGTCCAGAGGAGGGCAGCAAGGCTGGTGAGGGGCCTGGAGCACAGCCCTGTGAGGAGAGGCTGAGGGAGCTGGGGGTGTGCAGCCTGCAGCAGAGGAGGCTCAGGGCAGAGCTCACTGCTGTCTACAACTACCTGCAGGGAGGTTGTAACCAGGTGAGGCTAGCCTCTTCTGCCAGGCAAGCAGCCACAGAAGAGTCTCGAGTTGTGCCAGGGCAGGCCTAGCCTGGATGTTAGGAGGAAGTTCTTCACAGCAAGAGTGATTTGCATTGGAATGGGCTGCCCAGGGAGGTGGCGGAGTCACCATCCCTGGAGGTGTTGAAGCAAAGCCTGGCTGGGGCACTTAGTGCCATGGTCTGGTTGACTGGATAGGGCTGGTTGGGCTTGGAGATCTCTTCCAACCCAGTTGATTCTATGATGAAAATATAAAGAATATCTACCTGTATATGTGTGTATATATATATATAGTGTTCAATCAAGCTTCTGAGACATTTTATCCTTGCCAAACTGCTTTCCATTTAGAAGATGTATTGATAAATATGTATTTAATCTTGTTTAGATGACAAAACCACAAAGAGAATAGGTGTGACTTCGATCCCTTCCATCGCCGTCAACCAGAACAACTCCCCTACCCCATCTCCCACCCAGCTGCCAAACCAAGCACAAATGAGACCAGAATCTACTCTGGAGTTCATGTTGCAGAAAGAAAGATATTAAACTCATCCAAACATCCATCTGCATCTAGGCTGAGTTTTGACCCCTACATTATCCAGAGCTCTGAAGCAGCCAGGAGTCTCAGAAGGTGACCCTGCCATGAGACTGCATGGCCAAGCCCCACATTTATGAATGAAGTTGCTGAGTTTTGGGGTTTTTTCCCCCCAAATGTAAGATTGGAGACCGTGGATGAGCGCCACCTTTTTCCCCCCCTCCCCCTTTATTTCTTCAATTCAAGGCTGATCTCTCTGATTTCCCTCCAGGACAGACCAAACATTAAACAACACTGAAGAAGCTGAGTGCCCAGCTAAAACACTTGCAATGAAAAGTTTTTCATTCTCAGCTTATTTCCTAGTTTACAAAAGCTCTTATCAAAAAAGCTCTCTAAATTGGAATTAGTCAGTGATCTGGGTCTCTAAAGCCCAAGGACTGGAAGTGAAGATTTCTTAATTATACCAGCAGGGGCTTGATTTCTATTCTTAGAGCAGCTGGGTAACACTGTTAGGTTCTTGCAGAGCACTGGTTTGCATTGGCAGGGATAGCCCCTAGTTTACTTGGGCAGAAAAAGCAGAATTGAATTGAAGCATCCTCATGTATGTGTCTGAAGGGTCCTGGAAGCTTCAGCCATGCACAACCAACTCTTCTGCAGAGCTCAGGGTACTTGAAAAGTTCAATGTCTCCTTACTGGGGTGTCCAAGTGGAGGCCAGTAACAAGCAGAGTCCCTCAGGGATCAGTCCTGGGACCAATCTTGTTCAGTGACATGAACAGAAGCATTGAGTGCAGCCTCAGCTAGTTTGCTGACCGCAGCAAGCTGTGTGGTGCAGCAGACACACTGGAGGGCAGGAATGCCAGCCAGAGTGACCTGGACAGGCTGGAGAGGTGGGTGCAAGCCAGCATCAGAAGGTTCAACAAGATTAAGTGAAAAGTCCTGCATCTGGGTTGGGGCAATGCCAAGCACAAATAAAGGCTGGGCAGTGACTGGCTGGAGAGCAGCCCTGAGGGACTTGGAAGTGCTGATGGACAAGAAGCTCAACAGGAGCCAGCAGTGAGCACTGGCAGCCCAGAAAGCCAGTTAGATCCTGGGCTGCAGCAGCAGAAGTGTGGCCAGCAGGGCAAGGGAAACGATTCTCCCCTCTGCTCTGGTGAGACCCCACCTGGAGTACTGCATCCAGTTCTGGAGCCTCTATTACAAGAGGGATGTGGAGATGCTGGAGTGTGTCCAGAGCAGGGCCAGGAGGATGCTCAGAGGGCTGCAGCAGCTCTGCTGTGAGCACAGACTGATAGAGTTGGGGCTGTGCAGGCTGGAGAAGACAAGGCTCCCAGGTGACCTTCTTGTGCCCTTCCAGGATCTGAAGGAGGCCTACAAAAAAGCTGGGGAGGGACTTTTTAGGCTATGAGGGAGTGACAGGACTGGGGGGAATGGAGCAAAGCTGGAGATGGGGAGATTCAGAGTGGAGGTGAGGAGAAAGTTCCTCTGCATGAGAGTGGTGAGAGGCTGGAATGGGTTGCCCAGGGAGGTGGTTGAGGCCCCATGGCTGGAGATGTTTAAGGCCAGGCTGGATGAGGCTGTGGGCAGCCTGCTCTAGGGTAGGGTGTCCCTGCCAATGGCAGGGGAATTGGAACTGGCTGATCCTTGTGGTCCCTTCCAACCCTGACTGATTCTAGGATTCTAATTTCCACTCTCAGACTTTTAACTCAACTTTTTAAAAACTTTCTGTTATTTTTTATCCTCTCCAAGCCCTTTGCAGCACTTTTATTTCCCCTTCTTCCTGCAGGAACCAGCTGCACAGCAGCAGAACCACCCACAGAAAAAGCTAGAGACCATTCCAACAAGAAGCTTCTGGGATCATGCCTCAAGATGAGAAGCAAAGTCACAAGAACCCCCAAACCTAAAAACATCAACTCCCAACAACTCAACTTCAGCACAAAGCACTTCCCTCTTGTATTACAGAAATGTGCCCAAGACAGAGACCAATAACCACAGAAAGCCTGAAAAACCAAATTTCACTCCCAGAAAGAAATCACTACACATTAAATGCATAGTTCTAAAATGCCTGAGATACTCTAACAAAACATTTTGCTGAATAAAATGTGATGCAAAACACAACAACAATGCCCACAGCCTTAGCTTAAGGGCATTGGGGGGGTAAGGAAACATATTAGTTTATCTTCTCAAGACTCTTGGCTACAACCCAAAGAAGTGGGTTCAGTCCCCAAGCAGGTCATATTTTCTCTCTCATTAAAATGTTTGACTCATACTGGTAATGTTCTCTACAGAAAAAAAAAAGTACATAACTCTGGACTTGGAATAAGATAGAGATCACAGACTCATAGTCTCAACCAGGTTGGAAGAGACCTCCAAGCTCATCCAGTCCAACCTAGCACCCAGCCCCAGCCAGTCGACCAGACCATGGCACTAAGTGCCTCATCCAGGCTTTTCTTCAACACCTCCAGGGACAGCAACTCCATCACCTCCCTTACTGCCCCATTCCAATGCAAATCACTCTCTCTGGGAAGAACTTCCTCCCAGCATCCAGCCCACACCTCCTCCAGCACAACAGATGGAAGTGTTGCAGTAACTACAGAGGTGACCAGCAACCACCAAAGTAGGAGGTTGAAATAAAGGTGAAGGGCCTGGGAATAAATCTAATGAGGAGTGACTGAGGGAATCACATAATGGTAAGGGTTGGAGATCATTGAGTCCAATCCCACTGCCAAGGCAGGCTCCCCTAGAGGAGGGCACACAGGAACATGTCCAGGTGGGTTTTGAATGTCTCCATTACTGGGGATGGTTAGAGTGAAAAAGAGGAGGCTGAGGGGAGAGCTCGTTGCTGTCTACAACTACCTGAAGGGACATTGTGAAGAGGCTGCTGCTGGCCTCTGCTCACAGGTCACTGGAGACAGGACAAGGGGGGAATGGCCTCAAGCTGAGGCTGGGGAGGTTTAGATTGGACATTAGGAAAAGGTTTTTCATGAAGAGAGTGGTCAGGGACTGGAATGAGCTGCCCAGGGAGATGGTGCAGTCACCCACCCTGGCTGTGTTTAAGGGTGGTTTGGATGTGGTGCTTAGGGCTATGGTTTGAGGTGCATCTTTTAGAGTAGGGTTTTAGGTTGGACTTGGTGGTCCTGAGGGGCTTTCTGACCTGGCTGTTTCCATGGTTGTGACTTGTAAGAAGAAGCTGGTGGCCATCATCTACGCCTCCATCTTTGCCTGCACACCACCCAGACACGCTCAGAAGGCTGTAGCAGGAGAAGCCAGCTCCATATCCCAACGCAACTGGCGGTCACATGCAATGCTATTTTTAAAAGGAGGCATAGAAGCTTTGCATCTTTACATTCCTATCTGCTCAAGCTGTTTTATCAAAACTCAAACTTTCTTGCTGGGAAACTGTGCTCTCTTTGGTACCTTTTCTGCCAAAACCCAACTGTAACAACAAAAGTTTATAAACAATGAAAATTCCAGCTGCTTGACATCAGCCATGTGAAGCTTTCACTTCACACTGATACAAATATTTACCCTGAGCTCTGGCAAAGCTTTCCTTGCCCATGTCGCCCTTAATCATACATTTTTCCTTGATTGAGTTATGCTTTCCAGTACGTGATTTGCTCTGGTTTACTTTTTAACACATCCCAGAGGCTTCGTCAAAATCAGCTCTGTGCAGGCCATGTCATTTGGTAGCTGCCAAACATGCTGTTCAGAAGGACCTTGGCAAAGAGCAAAGCAGCCTCTCTTTCTAACTGCTGCAATAAATGTGTTTGTTCTTTTTCGACCACCATTTATTTTTTAGATCCCACATATCCATAAAGCAATGAGCCAAGAAAGTAAGCAGAAACACATTCAGTTCCCCTTTAATCTGCTCCCTTGAGGCAAGATGCTGACTTCTCTTACAGGCACCTTAGAGCTAAGATGCTGCAACCTATTGATGACTCACTTTTTAGGATTAGATGAGAGACAGGGAGGCTATTATCAGAGGGAGGAATAATAAAGAATCACTTTGGTGCTCCTCTAATACTTACAAAACTAAACAGGGAGTGAAAGCAAAATGTAACTTTACCTGAATAAATAAGATCACCACAGAATAATTTGGCTTACAAAAAGCTGGGGAGGGACTTTTTAGGCTGTCAGGGAGCGACTGGACTAGAAGGAATGGAGCAAAGCTGGAGGTGGGGAGAGTCAGAGTGGAGGTGAGGAAGAAGTTGTTCAGCATGAGAGTGGGGAGAGGCTGGAATGGGTTGCCCAGGGAGGTGGTCAAAACTCCATCCCTGGAGGTGTTTAAGGCCAGGCTGGATGAGGCTGTGGCCAGCCTGATCTAGGGTAGGGTGTCCCTGCCCATGGCAGGAGATGTGGAACTGGATGATCCTTGTGGACCCTTCCAACCCTGACTGATTCCACAATTTCCAAGATCAAGTCCAATCATCAACCTAACACTACCATGGCATGAAGCCATACCCCATAGTGCTATATCTACATGTTTCTTCAACACCTCCAGAGACAGTGACTCCACCACTTGCCTGGCCAGAATTTATCCTAACTTTGCAGGGAAGGTTGTTCTTCCAGGAGTTTTGGGTTGTCTATATGTGCAGGGATGGTGGTCTTGGTGAAGTGGAGACTCTTCTACCAACTTCAACACAAAGAGGATCTTGTTCAGAACATGCATTTGTATGACATACTTGGATTTAAATGTGTTGAAACACAGACTCAGGACAAAATTCTGTATCTAGACTTATTCTCAATGTTCATTTTGCAGTTCCTTTTCTTTCCCAGGATCTAGTCTGAAATTACTATAGGAAAAAAAGAAACAATGAACTGCCTTAAAAGAAACAACTTTGTATTGTCATTAATTAATTGAAAGATAAAGTTTAAACCCAAGTCCATGGTAAATGTAGTACTGAATGGTCTGAAATTGAATCTACCCTTTCCAGCTGATCCATAGTCAGATGTATGACTCATCTCCCAGCAATTCCTTAAGGCAGGTCCATCCTTCTTGGGCAGAGACAGTCATACTGTACCTCAAGTAGCTCTAAACCACTGTCACATGTAACTAGCAACATATCAGGCTAAACCAGCACCTTCTACAGGTAGCAAATTAAAAAGAAACCTGAAGTCTGCATCAGTTAAAAGGAAGAGTCAAGGCTGCCAGGTAGCGATAGTGCTGGGGGGAATGGAACAAAGTGGGAAATGGGTAGATTCAGACTGGATGTTAGGAAGAACTTCTTCACCATAAGGGTGGTAAGACCCTGGAATGGGCTGCCCAGGGAGGTGGTGAAAGCCTCATCCCTGGAGGTGTTTAAGACCGGGCTGAAAGAGGCTCTGGACAGTCTGATCTAGTGTGAAGTGTCCCTGGCCATGGCAGGGGAATTGCAACTAAATGATCCTTGTGGTCCCTTCCAACCCTGACTGATTCTATGTTAGAAACAAAGAACTCCTGATCCACCTGAGAAACAGCTGAGGCATCCCAAATTTTTTTACTATTGCAATAAAACATCAATGCATACACTATAGGGTGCAAGATGAGTTGTTTGAAACCCAGATACTTTAGTTTTGCATTTCAAGAACAATTTCTTTTCCTGTCTTTGTGTCTAAAGTTTCCTTGCCACTGGTGTTGGCACTGCACACATCAAAAGCAAGAAAACTAAGAAACAAAGAAAACAAACCTTAAACCCCTCCAGTTCAGGTCAAAACTAGGCAACAGATTAATAAATCTTCATGAAATCTTTAGATAGAGATTAAATATTTCAGTAAAGCATAAATCCTATGAGAATTTAAGTGCTTGCTGTTTAATTCATTTTGATGGTTCATGCAAGCCAAAATTCTATGGAAAGAAAATATATATATTCTTGAGCCTCATGATCCTGGAATCAGCTACAGGTTAGCATTAAGACTTTCAGGAGGAGTGGCAAAAAGGAAAAGCAATCTGGGATGACTTTTGTATGGCAAATTGCTCAGCCTTGTGCTGGGACCAGCTTGAAGCGTGAATCTGTCACTTGTGTAAGCACAGCATCTGCAGTGAATTTTCACCTCTGGCTGAAGGAGGAGAACCACCCAGGGTGGTCTCAGCTTCAGTGCCAACATGGCAAGAATAGAGAAGGCTTAGACTTGTGTGGTGGTTTGGGTGTTACCCACCCCCCCACACTTCAGAAAATCACCCAGACTAGACTCAGCCAAGCCTGGAAATCAGAATGAAGCTTGGTATTTACGGCTGAGCACAATATACAAGCAGATAGTTACAACCTATACAGCTATAGACAGAAACAAACAAGTTAAAGAGGTAACACAGAAGCACAACAGCCCTCCCAGAAACCAGAGTCCCCAGCCACTCTTCCACCTCCTTTCCATTCCTCTACCTTATCCCAGACTTTGCCTTAGGTTCAAGGTGAGTTTAGAGAATCGCCCAGAGGAGGTAGGAAGCAGAAGGATTAGACAGTAAGTTAGAGAGGGAAGTGAAGGCAACCAGAGCCCAAGAGCAACTCTGTTATCTGTATTTATGTTCTTGGTTTTACCCATCTCAGCAAGCCTATGAGTGAAGTAGACATCACCACTGTTTCCTTTTCACAGCCTATCATCTAACTCCTCTCACTGAAATATCCCATGAGGGTGACCTCATTGCTGCCTACAACTACCTGAAGGGAGGTTGTAGCCAGGTGGGGTTGGTCACTTCTGCAAGCAACCAGTAGCAAAACAAGGGGGGACAGTGTCAAGCTGTGCTAGGGGAAGTATAGGCTGGATGTTAGAAGGAAATTGTTGGCAGAGAGAGTGATTGGCATTGGAATGTGGTAGCCAGGGAGGAGGTGAAGTCGCTGTCCCTGGAGGTGTTCAAGCAAAGCCTGGATGAGGCACTTGGTGCCATGGTCTGGTTGATTGGCCAGGGCTGGGTGCTAGGTTGGACTGGCTGAGCTTGGAGGTCTCTTCCAACCTGATTGATTCTATGACATGATATGTGTTGGTGTTAGTTCAACAGCTGGACTCAGTGATCCAACCAAACCCATTCTATAATTGCTGTGGTTATGGAAATGCAGAACTATGATGATAAGAACCTAGTGTAACTGGAGCAGCTATAAACCTGTGCAGCTTAGGCTCTTTACTATGAGGGTGGTGGAACATTAGAACAGGTTGCACAGGGACGTCACAGTGGCCCCATCCCTGCAGAAATACCAGGTCAGGCTTCATGTGGCTCTGGGAAACATGAACTTCTTCCTACCATCCTGTCCGAATCTACCCATTTCTAGCTTTGTTCCATTCCCCTTAGTCCCATCACTACCTGACATCTTCAAAAGTCCCTCCTCAGAAATGGATACTTTTCTCCAGACCCTGCAACCATTGACTCATTTCCCTTCCTGTTCCAAGACTTTAAGGACAAAAGTGGAAGCCTAGAAGTGAATATTTTTTTTTACTCTAAGTCAGAAATCATCTTGGTTTTTTTTTCCCCCAAGCAACATCCAAGGGAAATTTCACTGCTCTGAAAGTTCTTCGTCAGTCCTAGGTGCAGAGTCACAGAGTTTCTTAGATTGGAAAAGCCCTTCAAGCTCATAGACTCCAATCATTAGTTCCACCCTGACAAGTCCCTGACCAAACCAAATCCCTCAGCACAACATCTGATCACTACGAATCGCTAGGGTTGGAAAGGACCACCAGGATCAGCCAGTCCAAGTCAGTAGAGGGAGCACAAGAGCACACCAAACGAAATGTCAAAGAGCTCCCAAAAAAATCATTACTTCACATTTAGTCACAATTAGTATTCCTTGGAGGAGAAAGTTTTCTTGAGCATTCCCACCTACCCCACCAAAAGCTGAAGGATTACTGAAGCAAGAATATTATTTGAAACAATCCTGCTTCTCAGAGAAGAAAACAAACTCAGCACCCCAAAATTTCTGTGGTATAGCTGAAGAGTTGGGAAGATCTTTCTCATCAAGCAGAAAAATAAACAGCTTTCTATAAACAGGCATCTTAATCACAAAGCTGAATAAACTCCTATTTTAGTAACTGCCACAAAGCATTTCTGCCCACTTTCAGGACACAGCTTGTAATAAAATAGAATAACTGCAGCATAAGTAGTCAGGATCCACCCAAAATAATCACTTCTGTTGAAGCCTTGGCCAAACTCTTATGCCATAACTGAAAAAAAAAGCCTAAATTTGCCTGGCTCTGCATCCTATAATTAAACACAAATCTCAGGCCAAGTTCACCCAAAATTTGCTGAATTCCCAAATTTGTTCAAGAATTCCTTATCTCTACATGCTGGGAATCTCTGGGCTCAGTGTGAGTGAACTCAGAGAGTCACCATCTCTGGAGGTGTTCAAGAAAAGACTGGATGAGGCATTTGGTGCCATGCTCTAGTTGGCTGGCTAGGGCTGGGTGCTAGGTTGGACTGGATGAGCTTGGAGGTCTCTTCCAACCTGCTTGATTCTATGATTCTATGATTAGGCCTCTTTTATCATTCATTTCTATTTCATGGGTTTGACTTGACATCAAAGAAAACATTGCAGTTTTAACAACATTTCATTTCATCTGCTCAGTTTTATTTGAACCTAAAACTAAGAACAGGAGCTCCAAGTCCTTCCTGATACTACTGAATATAAAACCAGACTAAGCACATAGATTTTGGTGGTGATATTCCAGTGGTACAGCATCATGCACAAAAGCTTTCATGTGCATTGCTAGGTAGATGCAAAGAAATCCAATGCATCCCAGCAACTGAAATTAAAGACAGCCAACTGCAAGGCGACCTAGGGTGGCACAATCTCAAGCACAGCTCCAGGCTGGGTGGGGAGTGGCTGAGAGTAACCCTGAGCAAAAGGACTTGGGGGTCTGGGGTGATGAAATGCTCAACATGAGCCTGCAGTGTGAGTGCAGCCCAGACACAACCCTGTGCTGGGCTGCAGCAAGAGCAGTGTGGGCACAGGGCAAGGGAGGGGATTCTGACCCTTGGCTCTCCTCAGACTCCACCTGGAGTTCTGTGTGCAGTTCTGGAGTCCCCAACACAAGGACGACAAGGAACTGTTGGAGTGAGTCTAGAAAAGGCCACCAAGATGCTCAGAGTGCTGTAGCAGCTCTGCTATGAGGACAGACTGAGAGAGTTTGGGCTCTGCATCCTGGAGAGAAGAAGGCTTTGAAGAGACCTTATAATGGCCTTCCAGTGTCTGAAGGGGGCTACAGGAAGGCTGGGGAGGGACTATTGACAAGATCTTGTAATGAGAGGATGAGGAATAACAGGTTTAAAGTGGCAGAGGGGAGATTTAAACCAGATGTCAGGAAGAAATTCTTTGCAGTGAGGGTGGTGAGACACTGGCACAGGTTGCCCAGGGAAGCTGTGGATGTTCCCTCCTTGGAGGTGTTCAAGACTAGGTTTGATGAGGCCTTGAGCAACCAGACTCTAGACACCCTGATCTAGCGTGAGGCATCCCTGACCATGGCAGGGAAGTTGGAACTGGATGATCCTTGTGGTCCCTTCCAACATTGACTGATTCTATGATTAAGGTCTTAGAGTTTTCTCAAACGCTCTCTCCAAGATTCCAGAACTAGCACCCAAAGTTGAGAGCCAGAGAACAATTTCAATTGCTTTAGAGATGAAGTGGGTGAATGGCTTATCAACCAAGGGAAAGCAGAGCTAGAATCCTGACTGATACTGTCTACATTTCACAGCATTTGATTAAGAGAATCAGATGTTCTGAGCTACAGAAGAGTTGGAGAAAACCTCTGCTTATTGACCAAATTTCAATATAACTTTTGTTTCAAATAAATTAATACCCAAACTACAGCACAAGCAGTTGAAAATGCTGAAGCAATAGCACTGATTAAAGCAGCACCCATGGATTTTACAAAGGTATCCTGTCTACACGAGAGCTGGAGCTAAGAAATGATGAAGCTAATCATCCTTTCTGGAGACTCAGAGGGATGCACAATGCTCTGCTGCTGTAGTGGCAGGTAATCTACTGCCTCTTTAAAGGAATCTAAATATTAGACCTAGGAAGGATCAACCTGGGGGGGGGGGGGGGGGGATAAAGAAAAAAGGCTAAAATATAACTGCTAAAGTTAATACTTAATGCTTGCTTTTCTACAAGACTTAAAATGAAAAGGCTTTCCAACCATTATGAGATGTACAGTCTTAATCTACATTTCAATAAGATATTTAAAGGCAATGCTGCAACTGTCAAGGTCCCTTTCTTAAGCCTGAGAGAGGTCCACAAAGGCCTGCTGACAGGTTCGTTTTCTCTGACACTGAAGCATTCTTTTATGTAGAAGATGTTATTCTATTCCTCTTCATTTTCACACTCCTCTTCCCAGATTCTTCAAGCCCCCCAGATGTATTTGGTGGCACAAATGGTATTGTATCACTTGTGCTGTCAGAAGCCTTGAGGATGGAGGTAGATGAAGAGATCAGGGTGAATGGACACTTCTCTCGCTTTTCTTTCTGGGTGGTTGCAATCCCAAGCACAACTCCAGGCTGGGTGGGGAATGGCTGAGAGCAGCCCTGAGGAAAAGGACTTGGGGGTCTGGGGTGATGAAGTGCTCAACATGAGCCTGCAGTGTGAGTGCAGCCCAGACACAACCCTGTGCTGGGCTGCAGCAAGAGCAGTGTGGGCACAGGGCAAGGGAGGGCATTCTGCCCCTTGGCTCTGCTCTCCTCAGACCCCACCTGCAGTTCTGGAGCCCCCAGCACAAAAAGGACATGGAAGTGTTGGAGCCAGTGCAGAAGAGGCCACCAAGATGCTCAGAGGACTGCAGCAGCTCTGCTCTGAGGACAGTCGGAGAGAGTTGGGGCTCTGCAGCCTGCAGAAGAGAAGGCTTGGAGGAGACCTTATAGTAGCCTTCTAGTATCTGAAGTGGGCTCCAGGAGGGCTGGGGAGGGACTATTGACAAGGTCTTGTAATGACAGAACAAGAAGTAATGGCTTTAAACTGGCAGAGGGGATATTTCAACTAGATGTTAGGAAGAAGTTCTTTGCAGTGAGGGTGGTGAGACACTGGCACAGGTTGCCCAGGGAGGTTGTGGATGCTCCCTCCCTGCAAATGTTCAAGGCCAGGTTGGATGAGACCTTGAGTGACCTGTTCTAGTGGGAGGTGTCCCTGCCTATGACAGGGGCTTGGAACTGAATGGTCTTTGAGGTCCCTTCCAACCTAACGTTTTCTCTGATTCTAGAGAGAGATGCCAAAAATCCAAACTGGAATGAACTTCCTCCCTGAAATACCTCTAGGGTGCACTCCAAAATGTGTAATTCAACCTGTTGCTTTACTGTAGTGCCCCCCCAAAAAACCCAGAGAGGATTTAGAAGAGAAATAGTTAAGATTTACAGAGTCTCAGGCATTGGAACAGTCTGCCCTGGGAGGTAGGGGAGTTACCATCCCTGGAGATGGAGCATGTGGACGTGGCACTTTGGGACACAGTTTAATGGCCATGGTAGTGGTGTGTTGATGTTTGGACTTAATGATCTTAGAGGTTTCTTTCCAACTGAAACAGTTCCCTAATTCTATATTGCTAACTTTTTTCTATTCCTGCTTTATGCTAAAAAGATCCAAGATATTGACTAAAAGGAGCAAATACAATGAACTACAGAATCACAGCAGCATGCATGTTGGCAAAGCCCCTCAGCATCACCAACTCCAACCTAAAACCCTGCTCTACAAGATTCACCTTAAACCGTACCCCTAAGCACCACATCCAAATCACCCTTAAATACATCCAGGGTTGGTGACTCCCGCACCTCCCTGAGCAGCTCCTTCCAGTCAATGACCACTCTCTCCAGGAAAAACTTTTTCCTAATGTCCAATCTAAACCTGCCCAGCCTCAGCTTGAGGCCATTCCCCCCTGTTCTGTCTCCAGTGACTGTGAGCAGAGCCCAGCAGCAGCCTCTCCACAATGTCCCTTCAGGTAGTTGCAGACAGCAATGAGCTCTCCCTTCTGCCTCTTATTTTCCAAACTAACCATTCCCAGCTCCCTCAGTTGCTCCTCATTAGATTTATTCTCTAGACCTTTCCCCATTACTACACTGAATAACACATGGAATATATTTAACATATTGGATAAATATATTCAATTAGACTAAATGATCTCCAGAAGTCCCTTCCAAACCCTATCATCCTGTGATATGTTCACAGAATCAAATCACAGAATCAGCTAGGTTAGAAGAGACCTCCAAGCTCATCCAGTCCAACCTAGTACCCAGCCCTAGCCAATCAACCAGACCATGGCACTAAGTGCCTCAGCCAGGCTTTGCTTGAACACCTCCAGGGAAGGGAATTCCACGAGCTCCCTGGGCAGCCCATTCCAATGCCAGATCACTCTCTCCAAGAAGAACTCCTCCTAACATCCAACATAGAACATATGGGGGAAAAAAGGAATATATAGAATAGCTATATTCAATATAATTTTGTATTTTCCATCCTTAAGCTAAATTTACTTTTACATTTTTTACTTTTGTACTTCTGGTTGTAGATACTATTAAAAAAAAAGCCTGGATGGGGCACTTAGTGCCATGGTCAGGTTGATTGGAGAAGGCTGGGTGCTATTTTGTACTGGATGAGCTTGGAGGTCTCTTCCAACCTGCTTGATTCTATGAATGAGGCACTTAGTGCTATGGTCTGGTTGACTGGACAGGGCTGGGTGCTAGATCAGGCTGGATGAGCTTGGAGATCTCTTCCAACCTGGCTGATTCTATGATTCTACAGATGAGGAACATAGTGCCATGGTCTAGTTGGTTGGATAGGGCTGGGTGCTAGGTTGGACTGGATGAGCTTAGAGGTCTCTTCCAACCTGCTTGATTCTATGGATGAGGCACTTAGTGCCATGGTCTGGTTGATTGGACAGGGCTGGGTGCTAGGTTAGATTGGAAGAACTTGGAGGTCTCTTCCAACCTGTTTGATTCTGTGATTGCTTGAATTAGAAAAAGCAGCTTTTACTCCTGTCTGGATACACTCATACAGACCATAAACAGCTTCTAATTAGTCACACGTGGGTTCAAATGCAGGCTTGCACTCCACAAACCAACGTTGGAGTGTGTAAGAAACTGTCAGTCAGATCAAAAGTCAATCCCAAATCATCCTGTTTGCAGAGCTGAGATGCTGTCACAGTTAGTTAGCTATAAATGTTTAAAACAGCAACCCAACTTTCCTTCTAATTGAGCATGAGTTGAAAGGCTGCACACTTTGATGTCTCTGCTTTTATCATTTGTATATAGCTAAAAACAGCAGGGTATTTTTTCTCCCCCCCCTCCTTCTTCTTCTCTTCTTTAGAAACAAGAGACATTACTTCTTAGTGAAAATATACAGGTGGGTCAAGCTGCATCTGTGGAGCCAACGTATCATTTTCAGCCGTGCATGTAATCACTTACAGCACTGCTCCTCACAAGTGCAATTACAGTAGTTTCTTCTTACTGTTCCAGCTCTTCTTTCTGTCAATTGGTGACCAAATAATTGAAAAAATGCAGCTTTTGGAATATTAGCTGGAATCAGATCCTACCTCTCTAAGGGAAACTGATCCCAGGGACTTGGGCAGCAAAGGCATTTTACAATCCTTTCATTTTCCAGGAGGGGAGAGGGCAGCAGAAGCTGGTTGCAGGAAGAGTATCTGAGCAGATGCCTACAATCTGAGAACATGTTAACAGAAACTTGAGAGGCAGCAATGAAATGTCCTGGCCTAATCTCATTAGGGAAACACTCAGTCCGTTAAAGGGGGGAAATAGGCACAATAGGCACTTGGGTGGAGCAAAGCAAGCCAAGGAGACCCTCACTGCAGCTCAAGGCAAAGCACAGACACATCCAACACTGCATGTCTCAGCCCATCCCTCCTCTTTTATAGAAGACAGGACAAACCAGCAAATAAACTCCCCTAGAACCCCAACTTTTAAAAACAAACAAAACAGACACAGCAAGCAAGCAAACAGAAGTTGTACCAGGGTAGGTATAGGCTGGATATTAGGAAGAATTCTTCACCGAGAGAGTGATTGGCATTGGAATGGGCTGCCCAGGGAGGTGGTGGAGGCACCGTCCCTGGGGGTCTTCAAGAAAAGACTGGATGAGGCACTTAGTGCCATGGTCTAGTTGATTGGTTAGGGCTGGGTGATAGGCTGGACTGGATGATCTTGGAGGTCTCTTCCAACTTGGTTGATTCTATGATTCTAAGAGTTAACATTAGAATCAAAGGATCAGTCAAGGTTGGAAGGAACCACAACGATTATCTAGTTCCAAGCCCTTTGCTATGGGCAGGGACACCTCACATTTGGGTGTCTGGAGCCTCATACAGCCTGGCCTTAAGCACCTCCAAGGATGGTGATGATGTTGGAGGTCTCTTCCAAGCTGGTTGATTCTATGATCTGTGATAAACTGGCTCCTCCTGTACATTCTCCCAGCACTGTCTGTGTGTGTTCTAACATCATCCCTCTGGGGATGGGCTTGCAAACACTGTCCCAGAGGACAAACCTCCTCCTCCAACCTCCACAAAAGCTGCCACAAAACCATTCAGGTGGCTCAGCCTCTGCTTCACTCCTAGCTCCTTCTCCTGAGACAGGAGTTTATTGCAATCTGAAGACAGCAGCTTCAGCACACTTACGTGTGAATGAAAGGAGAAATTACAGAGGGAACCTCAAGGCAGCTATTCCTCAGCCTGGAATTGCTACCTCACACGTTTGGGCTAGCATAAATTTCGTGCCAAAACTCACGTGAGCCTCTATGTATCCAAATCAGCAGCAGCCCTAGCCTGTGCTGAGAGAAAACACAACTTCACCCTATGTGACTAACAACTGCAGGTGGCAAGAGAGGAAGCAGTGCACAATCTAACCTTAAGGATAGAAGGCACTGGACAAGGCATCAGCTTCTCTGAGCAGAAATTGCCATGCAGTTTCTCTGACCCAAAGGTCATGGCTGAGACCAAGACAGAGTTCTGGGGGGAGTGCATGAAAACATGCTGAGGCACACATTCAAGTGCCTGAAAAACAGATGGGAAAGGATTATGAGAAAATGGGAAAGGATCATGATAAAATTATGAGTTATTTTCCAGAGGAGAAGAAGATCTACTTTGTTCTCACCTTTTTTTTTTTCCTCCCTTCCTTTTCTTTGGGAAGTAGCCTAACTTCACCACTTCCAACAAGAGATAAAGCAACCTTTGATAGTCGGTCCAAGGACACCCCAGAAATCTGTGGCAAAGACAGGAACTCCACACAGCCAGAGGTCCATTCATAACACCATCCTAATTCCCACGGCCTGTTAGCCAGAAGGTGATTAGAGAGAGCCTCCTCAGACAGCTTTTGCATTGAAACAGTGCCCAGTGCATTCCCTCCAGATACACTGTGGCAGGGCTTCTCCTCTCCCTCCCTGCCTCGCCGGACAGGGTGCCAGATACATCAGGCATATGGTGGCGGTGGGGAAGGTAGCTGTTGGTACAACTTAGCCTTAGTTTGGAATGAAGCAAAAGGCTGCAGGATCTGTGGGAACAGGGTATCTAGCAGTGATTGCAGCCATTATTCTTCTCTTTTTATAGTGCTACCTTTTAAACTACGCTTGAGATCTTTGTTGCCGTCTAGTACCCTGTGGCACCGGCCTGGCGTGATGAGACTTGAGCGAGATACAGCACATAAAAGCACAGACTGTAAGTGTGACGAATTGCAATGACAAGGTTGGGTTGGAGGTAACTTGTGAATGATCTGGTGAATTGAAAATGCCTGCGTGCTCTGCCTAGTAGCAGTGAAAAGAGAATATGGGCAGCGGCGGTTGCGTGCTAGGGGCAGGAGGCTTGCTGGGAACACAGGAGAAACACACCATACCTTATTAGCACGCCCAGCTTCTCAACGAGCTCCTTGGAAAACAAATATATAGCATCAGCAATCAACCATATTATTATTAATAATGCAGCTAAAATGTGTGGAGGTGGTGAATTTGGGAGGGATCCAGCCTGTGAATTATGTAGCATTAAAATGAAAAGCTCTGCTTAGGTACCCAGAGAACACAGGCGCCGCTGTAAAAACCCAACACGCAGCACACAAAGGCATGCAACTAACTCAAACCCAGCTCAAGTCATGAATAAAAACAATGCAGTAATTCTCTGCACTCTAGAGCATCTCTCAAAAATCATTCTGCATGCATTTGGTGGCAAATACAACATCCTTGCAAGACAGATGAGGAACAAGCATCCTGCTTTTCAGCATGGAAGAGAGAGTCAAAAATAATGCCCCCCCTGCCCTATCATCAGCAGAAGATTATTGATCAGAGCACATTATCATCATGACATATTAGCATCACCATTCAAGCATTGCAATAGGCTGCCCAGGGAAATGTGCACTTGCCATCCAGAAGGCCAACAGCATCAGAAGTAGTGTGGCCAGCAGATAGAGAGGTGAATCTGCCACTTGAGTCTGCTTTGGTAAGACCTCATCTAGAGTGTTGTGTCCAGCTCTGCAGCCCACAACACAAGAAGGACATGGACCTCGTGGAGTCAGTCCAGAGGAGGGTCACAAACACAATCAGAAGGCTGGAGCACACCTGCTGTGAGGACAAGCTGAGTGAACTGTGGGTGTTCAGATTGAAGAAGAGAAGGCTCCAGGAGGACCAAACAGCAGCCTGCCAGTACTTGAAAGGGACTGCAAGGTGGCTGCAGAGGGACTGTCTCCAAAGGCCTGCAGTGACAGGATGAGGAGCAATGGTTTGAAATTAGGGTAGACTTAGGGTGGATGTTAGGAACATGAGGGTAGTGCAATGCTGGAACAGGTTATATGGGGAGGGAGGCCCCATCCTCAAACATATTCAAAGTGAGGTTCAACATGGCTCTGAGCAACTTCATCCAGTGGAGGATGCCCCTGCTCATTGCGACCCAGACAAACAACCAGAGCCTGGGCTGCAGCAAGAGAAGTGTGGGCAGCAGGGTGAGAGAAGTGCTCCTCCCCCTCTACTCCGCACTGCTAAGACCTCACCTGGAGAATTGGAGTACTGTGTCCAGCTCTGGAGCCAGGTACAAGAGGGCTGTGGATGTGCTGGAAGGTGTCCAGAGAAGCGCCACGAGGATGATCAGAGGGCTGGAGCTGCTCTGCTACAAGGAGAGCCTAAGGGAGTTGGGGCTGTTCAGCCTGGAGAGGAGAAGGCTCCCAGGTAAACTTATTGTGGCCTTTCAGTATCTTAAGTGGGCTGCAAGAAAGCTGAGGACAAACATTTTAGGGCTATCAGGGAGTGACAGGACTAGGAGGAATGGAGCAAAGCTAGAAATGGGTAGATTCAGCCTGGATGCTATGGAGAAGTTCTTCACCATGAGGCTGGTGAGGGCCTGGAAGGGGTTTCCCAGGGAGGTGGTGGAAGCCTCATCCCTGGAGGTGTTTAAGGCCAGGCTAGATGAGGCTCTGGCCAGCCTGATGTAGCGTGAGGTGTCCCTGCCCATGGAGGGAAGTTGGAACTAGATGGTCCTGGTGGTCCCTTCCAACCCTGACTGATTCTATGATTCTATAACTAGATGACCTTTGAGGGTCCCCTGCAACTCAAACTATTCTATGATCATATGAAGTAGTGGAGTCAGCATCCTTGATTAAAAAAGATGTATGTGTGACACTTGGAGACACATTTTAATGGCCATGATGGTGTTAGGTCTATGGCTGGACTTGATCTTTGATGTCTTTTCCAACCAAAATGATTTTATATATATAGGTTGGACTGGATGATCTTGGAGGTCTCTTCCAACCTGGTTGATTCTGTGATATATGATTACCTTTAAATGGCATTTTAGAGTGGCCTTGGATGGGTCCCAAAATACAACCAAGTCCCTTTCCCTTCCCTGAGCCATTAAAATGGTGATGCTGAGCTACCATAGACATTTGCTTCCTTTATTCTTCTTTCATTTTGTCACCTGATGTGTGCCATTTTCCTTCATGTGCATAAATCTACAAGAGTAAAAAAAACCATCTACTATCTGTGATCAGACACAGTTCAAATAAAAACCTTCAGTTTATCATCATAGAGCTCCTGGTGACAGAGTGTGATAGACACAAGTTCACAGGGAAAAAAAACCCACACCAAGTCCTTCTTGCTGCAGTTAATTCTCTGAAAACACAGTTCCAAAACAAAAAAAAAATACAGATTTCAGTGAAAACTCAGTCATGATGCTTCAGTTTTTGCCCCCTTCAAAACATAACAAGGAACAAACAATAGCATGGTCTAAAGCAGAGCTTATATATTAGTGCTGTTGCAGCTTGCATAGATCATCTTTATGGTGTGGTCTGTTCAGGACCTGATCTTTACCTCATTGCACCACTGTAACACTTGAGATATCTTTCAATAAAAGCCTGAAGTAGAACAAAAATGAGAAAGCCACTTCCAGCCTGGACAATCCATTGGGACATTCATTATACCAAATAAACCCCTGCCCTGCAACACTCCTTTTTGTTTTTCCTCTTGATAAGCCTTTCCCAGAGCACAAATAAAGCCTTGCAACTCCAGGGAAGGTCTGGTGTTTAACAGCAGCTTAATACCATGGACGTGTCTGCATGTTATGTTTTCCCAGAGGTGTTCAACACCTTCCCATTCCCACCACCCAACAACCCATAAGCCAATATCCTCCTTAACACTTCCATACCATACCTTTCCCTCTATTTAACCACTACTCTCTATTTAACTACTACTGTGGGATTTCAATGACTTCCAGACATAATATTAATTCAACTTTATATTAAGGTCTCTACATATTTTGCCCCTAATCTTTTCTCCATTCTGCTGCTGATCAGCTCATCCCAATACAGGATGTACCTTTGCTTGGGAGAGACAATGTTTCATTAAACCATAAAATCAACCAGGTAGGAAGAGACCTCCAAGCTCAGCCAGGCCAACCTAGCACCCAGTCCCATCCAATCAACCAGACCATGGCACTAAGTGCCTCATCCAGGCTTTGCTTCAACACCTCCAGGGACAGCAACTCCACCACCTCCCTGGGCAGCCCATTCCAATGCCAATCACTCTCTCTGACAACAACTTCCTCCTAACATCCAGCCTAGATCTCCCCTGGCACAGCTTGAGACTGTGTCCCCTTCTTCTGTTGCTGGTTACCTGGCAACAGAGACCAACCCCCACCTGGCTACAGCCTCATTTTAGGGACTTGTAGACAGCAATGAGGTCTGCCCTGAGCCTCCTCTGCTGCAGGCTGCACACCCCCAGATCCCTCAGCCTCTGCTCATAGGGTTTGTGTTCCTGGCCCCTCACCAGCCTTTCACTTTCTCTGGATACCTTCCAGCACCTCAACATCTCTCCTGAATTGAGGAGCCCAGAACTGGACACAGTATTCAAGGTGTGTCCTGAGCAGTGCTGAGTCCAGGGGCAGAATCCCTTGTCCTACTGGTCCACACTGATCCTAAGCCAGACCAGGATGCCATTGGCTCTCCTGGCCACACTGCTGGCTCATGTTCAGCTACTATCTGCCAGTACCCCCAGGTCCCTTTCTACCTGGCTGCTCTCCAGCCATTCTGTCTCCAGCCCATGGCACTGCTTGGGGTTGTTGTGGCTCTGTTCTGCTTTGAATATGGAATCCAGGAGATGCAAGGTTATCTGTTTTCAGCATTAAACCTGTTGTTTGCAACTGTTGCAAAGATTATTCACCTAAAAGCATGGAATAATTGAGTCATTCACAGATTACATGGAAGGCTTGTCCTTAAAAACTGCTATCTATAGATAGCAAACAATTACTGCTGCTCTTTACATAAAGTGAAAGTAAGAGGAGTACATTAAGAACAATGCATTATGAAGAGTGTGACCAGCAGATCAAGGGAGGTTCTCCTTACCCTCTTACTCTGCCCTTATGAGACTGTACTCCAGTAGAGCAAGACTGTGCTCCAAGTAGAGGCTTCAAAGTGACCTTACTGTGGCCTTCCAATACCTGAAGGGAGCCTACAAAAAAGCTGGGCAGGGACATTTTAGGCTATCAGGGAATAACAGGACTAGGGGGAATGCAGCAAAGCTGGAAATGAGTACATTCAGCCTGGATGCTAGGAAGAAGGGGCTTGTTCTAGTGGGAGGCATCCCTGCTTATGGCAGGAGCTTGGAACTAGAAGGTCTTTGAGGTCCCTTCCAACCTAAGCCATTCTATGACTCTATAATTAAAATCCCCTGCCAAAAGTGGTAGACAGTCTAAGCACAGCAACTGCTTTAGTCTAGCCTTGAAAACCTGTTTTGTCCAATAAAAAAACACCAAAACATTAACTGATAAACACAAATATTCTTCAGAAGCTACAAACTCACATCTTAAAATTTGAAATATTCTAGCAGGAAGGGAGGGAAGGCAGGAGGGAAGGCAGGAGGGAAGGCAGGAGGGAAGGCAGGAGGGAAGGCAGGAGGGAAGGCAGGAGGGAAGGCAGGAGGGAAGGCAGGAGGGAAGGCAGGAGGGAAGGCAGGAGGGAAGGCAGGAGGGAAGGCAGGAGGGAAGGCAGGAGGGAAGGCAGGAGGGAAGGCAGGAGGGACGGCAGGAGGGAAGGCAGGAGGGAAGGCAGGAGGGAAGGCAGGAGGGAAGGCAGGAGGGAAGGCAGGAGGGAAGGCAGGAGGGAAGGCAGGAGGGAAGGCAGGAGGGAAGGCAGGAGGGAAGGCAGGAGGGAAGGCAGGAGGGAAGGCAGGAGGGAAGGCAGGAGGGAAGGCAGGAGGGAAGGCAGGAGGGAAGGCAGGAGGGAAGGCAGGAGGGAAGGCAGGAGGGAAGGCAGGAGGGAAGGCAGGAGGGAAGGCAGGAGGGAAGGCAGGAGGGAAGGCAGGAGGGAAGGCAGGAGGGAAGGCAGGAGGGAAGGCAGGAGGGAAGGCAGGAGGGAAGGCAGGAGGGAAGGCAGGAGGGAAGGCAGGAGGGAAGGCAGGAGGGAAGGCAGGAGGGAAGGCAGGAGGGAAGGCAGGAGGGAAGGCAGGAGGGAAGGCAGGAGGGAAGGCAGGAGGGAAGGCAGGAGGGAAGGCAGGAGGGAAGGCAGGAGGGAAGGCAGGAGGGAAGGCAGGAGGGAAGGCAGGAGGGAAGGCAGGAGGGAAGGCAGGAGGGAAGGCAGGAGGGAAGGCAGGAGGGAAGGCAGGAGGGAAGGCAGGAGGGAAGGCAGGAGGGAAGGCAGGAGGGAAGGCAGGAGGGAAGGCAGGAGGGAAGGCAGGAGGGAAGGCAGGAGGGAAGGCAGGAGGGAAGGCAGGAGGGAAGGCAGGAGGGAAGGCAGGAGGGAAGGCAGGAGGGAAGGCAGGAGGGAAGGCAGGAGGGAAGGCAGGAGGGAAGGCAGGAGGGAAGGCAGGAGGGAAGGCAGGAGGGAAGGCAGGAGGGAAGGCAGGAGGGAAGGCAGGAGGGAAGGCAGGAGGGAAGGCAGGAGGGAAGGCAGGAGGGAAGGCAGGAGGGAAGGCAGGAGGGAAGGCAGGAGGGAAGGCAGGAGGGAAGGCAGGAGGGAAGGCAGGAGGGAAGGCAGGAGGGAAGGCAGGAGGGAAGGCAGGAGGGAAGGCAGGAGGGAAGGCAGGAGGGAAGGCAGGAGGGAAGGCAGGAGGGAAGGCAGGAGGGAAGGCAGGAGGGAAGGCAGGAGGGAAGGCAGGAGGGAAGGCAGGAGGGAAGGCAGGAGGGAAGGCAGGAGGGAAGGCAGGAGGGAAGGCAGGAGGGAAGGCAGGAGGGAAGGCAGGAGGGAAGGCAGGAGGGAAGGCAGGAGGGAAGGCAGGAGGGAAGGCAGGAGGGAAGGCAGGAGGGAAGGCAGGAGGGAAGGCAGGAGGGAAGGCAGGAGGGAAGGCAGGAGGGAAGGCAGGAGGGAAGGCAGGAGGGAAGGCAGGAGGGAAGGCAGGAGGGAAGGCAGGAGGGAAGGCAGGAGGGAAGGCAGGAGGGAAGGCAGGAGGGAAGGCAGGAGGGAAGGCAGGAGGGAAGGCAGGAGGGAAGGCAGGAGGGAAGGCAGGAGGGAAGGCAGGAGGGAAGGCAGGAGGGAAGGCAGGAGGGAAGGCAGGAGGGACGGCAGGAGGGAAGGCAGGAGGGAAGGCAGGAGGGAAGGCAGGAGGGAAGGCAGGAGGGAAGGCAGGAGGGAAGGCAGGAGGGAAGGCAGGAGGGAAGGCAGGAGGGAAGGCAGGAGGGAAGGCAGGAGGGAAGGCAGGAGGGAGTCTGCACATTTTATTAGCTTCTTTATTTGGAAACTGTTATCCTTGCTGCAAATATATCTCCACCAGAGAAGTGGAGCAGTAGAGGGGACCCTTGCAAGGAGGAGGATGTGAGGCATCCTATCAGAGCAGCGAGTGGGAGTGCATTCCCTTGTAGCTGCTGTAATAGTAGTGGTAATTCTTAACTAAAAAGCCATCATGACAACATGGAGAAGCTGGCACAGTGCTCTCTCTAACATGACATGAATATTCCAGAGCAGGATGATAAACAACTGCAAACAAACCCAATTCATTCATAAAAATTACCTGAGCCTCACTTTGCATTGCTTTAAAGATAAAATAGGTGAAGGGTGAAAGAAGCTTCAAAACAGCATTTTAAGCTCATTTTGATGTTGTGTTCTCTCCCCCCCCCCCCCCGCCCCAAGCCTCTGAAGGAGGAAGAGCTTTGCAAAGAGGAAGCTCCAAAATTGCCATTTCGAGTGTTTTGTTTTGTTTTCAAAACATATTTGACTTAGGACAAAAGGAGGACATGGAAAAGTCTAAGGAGAGCTTTCAAGTGGAGGTAAAAGGAAAAAAAAAAAAAGGATGACCAGGAGGGCAGAATTTTGGTTGCTGATTTCTATTACATCCTGTACATCCAGTCTCCAGGCAGAACTGGGGCAAAGCAGCCAAAAAACACTGAACTCTGTCAATGCCATTCTGCCTTTTGAATGAATGTGACAGCGAGAGGCTGTGGGAAGCAATTTAGCACAAACAGAACATTTGCAAGTGAAGAACTGTAATAATCGTCTCCCATAACGCTCACATCAAGTTTCGAGGGGGGTGGTTTTTTCTGTTGTGAGGGCTTTTTTTCTCTTCCCCCCCCCCCCCCCCCCCCCCCCCCCCCCTCCAAAAGCTCTTGCTGAGTTTAGCTAGCACATTTTGTTCGGGATACTTATGACAACGACCAACAATTTGCTGCTACTGTTAAATAGTTCACTCAAACTAAAGTATGGCCAAACAGCAGTGGCAGGCTCAGTGAGCTCCACTGACTGCCATATACCTCGAAAAGCACCCAGGCAGGTGTGGGTAATGTAATGCTAATTATTTCCACATCTGCTGCAGATCAGGGGTGGGTTTTTTCTGTTGTTGTTGAATTCAGTATAGTGCAGCAACTCCCCAGCTGGGCATAGCAGCATTTTCTTACCTCAACCATGTGTCTCTGTGCAGTGGAACAGCTCTAGTGCACACCTTCAGCAGCATCCTACCAAGGGCAAGCGGCATGGGGTGCAAGCACCCCAGCAGAGTGCCATGCGAAGTAGGGCAACTGGATCCGAATTAGCTACAGGCTGCCTGTATCAGCTAAAGACTCTTTCAGAGAAGTGCCACAGAAAAATCTGCAGGTTGGCAAGTTCACATGCTAGCCTACTTGATTGCAAGGTGCTTACATTGCCAAAAACCTTCCAAGTTGAACCAGTCCTGTTCAATATCTTTATTGATGATCTGGACCAGGGGGATTGCATCCTTCATCAGTAAGTTTGCAGATGACACCAAGCTAGAAGCAGGTGTCCCTCTATCGGAGGGTAGGATTTGTTGAACCTCATTACATTCAGGGTAACACAAAACTTAACACGCTCAGACTTAGTTACTTTGTTGCCAGCCACTACTTGGACCAGTTGATCTCTTCTGAAATAGCCCTTTTAAGCCAGCAGTGATACTGCACCATTAGTTCCTACCAGAAGCAAACACTGCCATCAGGTCCAGGCAAGAGCAATGAAGCTAATGAAGAGTCTGGTGAATAGGGTTTATGAGGGGCACCTGAGGGAACTGGGTCTGTTCCGTCTGGAAAAAAGGAGGCTGAGGGAAGTAGAACAAAAATGAGAAAGCTAAAGTTGTGAGAAACATATAGAATCATATGTTTGATCCGATCAATTCGTGGCAAGAGGTCACAGACAAGGAGGAAGGGGGGGGGGGGGGGGGGGGTAGAATGAAACTGCATTCCTGCTTGCACCACCATCTCAATAAGCTTAAAGATAAGAGTAATGAGATTGGCAAAGAAGGGAGGCATGTGGAAGAGATAGTCTTTTGCATATTTAAACGGAAATGCATTCCTCCTGATGCCACCTTTCCTGTATGAGCAAATAGAAGAACCAGGACTTTGAAGTTCATGAGGAAGACACTTAAGCAAGACCCCTTACTTCATCAAAGATTACCAGAGGGACCACCGGATAAAAGGAGACCTGTGTGGAAGAGACATCTCACATTCCTAAGAACTGATAAAGAAAACCCAACCTTCTCTTAGAACTTAGTAAATATGTAATAGAATAGGGTATGAAAAGAGAAAGCTGAAGGCAAAGGGTGTGCGTTGGGGTAGATCAGTCTCCCCTTGTGCCCAGACCTGTACATTGCTTGATTCCTGCAAACTCTATTAAAGCTTTAACTTGCATGGATACCAGTTTGTGCCTGTTATTTATGACAAAGTGAACTGTCAATGAGAAAGCTGAAGTCAACTGTGCCACACAACTTGGTACCGTCAGCAAGCTTGCTGCGGGTGCACTCAATTCCCTGTCCAAAGAAAACCTGCCTTTCCCACTTTGAAAGCCTTCTGGTCCGGCGCAAGCTCACCGGTAAGCTCTGAGTGCCTCAGGGCAATGCCACAACCTTACACCTCTATTGGCCACATTCTAAAGCTTTACTCCAAATCCTCCAGCACAGAACAAAACAATGCAGCAGACTTAACAGGATGCATCAAAACCATCAGACAGCCAAAACCTGAATTGCTCTTACCTCGATGAGCCCACGCAGCTGCAAGCCACACTCAGAGCCAACGAGCAGAGGGGTGCTGCTGGATCTTATAACCAGGTCTAGTCGAAGGGGTGAATGTCCAGGGCAGCCTTGGATATAGGGACCATGAGGGGATGGAGCTCAGAACCTTGTGCTGTAGAAACAGAATACCAAGCAGGATCACAACGCTGGACTTCAGCAGGGCAAATTTTTGCCTTTCCAAACAATTGCTACAGGGAAATCCCAGGAAAGGAAACTAGAAGTAAAGGGGACCAAGACAGTGGGTTAAATTCAAGGGCCACTTCTTCCAAGCCCAAGATCAGAGCACCCCAAAGGGTAGAAAATCAAGGAAGAGAGCCAGGAGACCCACCTGGTTAAACAGGGAACTTCTGGGCAAGCTCAAGTGGAAAAAGAGAGCCTACAGGACATGGAAGAAGCCACTGGTCACTTGGCAGGGGTATAAGACTGTTCTCAGAGGATGTAAGGAAGCAACTAGGAGTGCTAACCCTCCTTAGAACTAAGACTTGCAGGAGAGACCCAGGACAGAAGAAAGAGCTTCTTTAAATACATTACAGCCAAAATTAACACCAAAGACAATTAGACCTACAGCTAATAAAGTGGGTGCCCTGGTGATAGAGGATAAAAAGAAAGCAGAACTTACCAAAAGAAGTGTTGAGACACAGCAGAACTTCACAGCCACCCAGGAGCAACAGACTCAGCACTACCTCCTTCCACACTGCCTAGGCACTGTGTGCACTGTGGGAGAAGTCTGCCTAACACCAGCCTCAGCTGCTGCTCATCACCAATCAGGCCAGGTAAGCAGTCTCAGCTGCTGTTCATTACCAATCAGGCCAGGTAAGCAGCCTCACCCAGCCCCACATGGAGCCCCACAGGCTTTTACTTCTGATATACTTAATTCTGATCTCCAAACTACCTTACACATTTTTTTTTTCATTGCCATTAGCAACCAGGCCTGAAAACAACAAATGTCCTGTACCTGTCTTCAGAGCTTGAGAGGCTGTAATTGGGCCAGCAATGTGCCCCTGTGGCCAAGAGAGCCAATGGCAGCCTGAGGTGCACTGGGAAAAGTGTTGCCAGCAGGGCTAGGGAGGTTCTTCTCCCCCTGTATTCTGGTGAGCCCTGGAATACTGTGTCCAGTTTTGGGCCCCCCAGTTCAGGAAAGACAAGGACCTGCTAGAGAGAGTCCAGCAGAGAGCCACAATGACTGGGGAACTTGAGCATCTGCCCTACAAAGAGAGACTGAGAGCCCTGGGGCTGCTTAGTCTGGAGAAGAGAAGACTGAGAAGAGATCTGAGCAATGTGTACAAATATCTGCATCAAGTGCCTGGGATCAGTCTCTTTTTGGTGGTCAGCAGCAATAAGAGAAGGAGCAACAGCTACAAACTGGAACAGAGAAGGTTTCAGCTCAGCATGAGGAGAAACTTCTTTGCAGTGAGGGTGACAGAGCCCTGGAGCAGGCTGCCCAGAGAGGCTGTGGAGTCTCCTTCTCTGCAGACTTTCCAAACCTGCCTTGATGCATTCCTGTGTGACCTACCCTAGGGGATCCTGCCTTGGCAGGGAGGTTGGATTGGGTGATGCTCCATGACAGGACAAGGGGCAGTGGCTGCCCAGTGACAGGACAAGGGGCAATGGGTGCCCAGTGACAGGACAAGGGGCAATGGGTGCCCAGTGACAGGACAAGGGGCAATGGGTGCCCAGTGACAGGGCAAGGGGCAATGGGTGCCCAATGACAGGGCAAGGGGCAATGGGTGCCCAATGACAGGGCAAGGGGCAATGGGTGAAAGCTGCTGTATAGGAAGTTTAACTTAAACATGGGGAGGATTCTTTTTCCCTGGGAGGGTGATTCCAGACACTGGACCAGGCTGCCCAGGGAGGTTGTGGACTCTCCCTCTCTGGAGATATTCACAACCAGCCTGGATGCATTCCTGTGTGATCTGCTCTAGGTGGTCCTGCCCTGTCAGGGGGGTTGGACTGGATGAGCTTTGGAGGTCCCTTCCAGCCCCTGACATTGTGTGGTTCAGTGAAATTTCATCCCATTTTCTCATTAGCTGGGGGGCACACAGACAGTGCTCTGATTCCTTGCATCTGTGTGCAGGCTTCTCCTTTATTTCCATGCCAGCCTATCTCCTGGGTTATTTACAGTTTCCTCCTTTGGTCCTTCCAGGTCCCTTCTGATGAATTTTTTTTTTTTAGTATAATGTCTCAGTGGCATCAAAATACTTTCTATAAACATCACATTTCCTAACAGCTCTAGGGCTTAAACATGAATGTTATTTTCCTTTGCCACCTGCCTCAAGTGCTGAGTCACACCACAAGTGATTTCTTTGTGGAAACTCCCTTTTGAAAGGGACAGCTAAATGTCTACGAGTACATAGTGACCTGCCAGATCATAAGCTGCATCCAGTAGCAGGAAAGTGTTTGGTGTCAGTCACATTTCTTCCCTTACAGACAATGGAAATGGTTTTCTTTCTACATATTCCATTAGGCCCCAGCTCTGATGGGTGTCTTCCTGCCCTGATTGATGATCTCTCTATTTCCCTCACACTTTTAAAGAGAAATGAGACTGCCATGATCTCCTTTTATTACCTTCTACTCTACAGCAAAATCAGAGAATCAAGCAGGTTGGAAGGGACCTCCAAGCTCATCCAGCCCAACCTAGCACCCAGCCCTGGCCAATCAACCAGACCATGGCACTAAGTGCCTCATGCAGGCTTTGCTTCAACACCTGCAAAGACAGCAACTCCACCACCTCCCTGGGCAGCCCATTCCAATGCCAATCACTCTCTCTGCCAACAGCTTCCTCCTAACATCCAGCCTAGACCTCCCCTGGCACAACTTGAGACTGTGTCCCCTTGTTCTGTTGCTGCTTGCCTGGCAGAAGAGATGAAACACATCTGGCTGCAGCCTCCCTTCATGTAGTTATAGACAGCAATGAGCTCTGCCCTGAGCCTCCTCTTCTGCAGGCTAAAGAACCTCAGCTCCCTCAGCCTCTCCTCATAGGTTCAAATTCTCTTCAAATGGCTTGGATTGGAAAGGACATTTAAAGTTCATCTAGTACAGGAAGGCTGGAGAGGGACTATTGACAAGGTGACAGGACAAAGGGTAATGGGTTTAAGCTGGCAGAGGAGAGATTCAAATTGGATGTTAGGGAAGGGTTATTTGCAATGAGGGTGGTGAGACACTGGCACAGGTTGCCCAGGGAGGTTGTGGCTGCTCTCTCCCTGGAGGTGTTCAAGGCCAGGTTGGATGAGGCCTTGAGTGACCTGTTCTAGTGGGAGGTGTCTCTGCCTATGGCAGGGGCTTGGAACTGGAGGAGCTTTGCAGTCCCATCCAACCTAAGCCATTCTGTGATTATGTGGAACCTCCTATGCATATCTCCCCCTTCTGCCATCTTCCTCATACACCAAGGATTACTCACATCTGTCCAGTTATCACAACACATATGAGCTCCATGTGGCAGCCAAGGCTCTACCTCTGAGATGAGTTTTGAGAGCTCTCTGCTCCAGGAGTAGTTTGCATAACCCTCACCCCAAGATCTGGGTGATTTCCCTCCCTTAGGAAATGCTAACCTTTTCACAAGTTAATTCCAACTGTTCCTTCTGCTTGTTGTGTGTGATTTTGGATGGTGTCAACCTGCTGCTTTTATGAGTCAGATCCCCATAACTGCAAAATGCAATTAGCACAGTTTGGAGCATCCATAGTTGCATTTCAGTTTTGTGCCTCAGATGAAAGACCTATTTCTCATATACCCTATATTTATGTAGCATGCTATACCCAAAGCTCTGCAACATAATGTTATGTATGGGTATCATCTTGCAAACCAACTTAAACCAAAAAGTGCAGTGCTTTAGAACTTACCTTCATAAATAAAGTGCCTTTGACTCACTTCCCCCTCGCTAATTACACTCATTTATTCTAACATGCAGTGTTCAGTAAGCACAGGATCTCTGGCCTTGAAAAAGTTTTGCTCTTCAGCAATGCATCTCCATCTGCCTTTGCCCACCAGAACCTCTGCAAACTTTCCTCCCTTCACAGACTTTCTGCAAAATCACTTAAAATACCATTGCTGGGATCACAAATGCAGACCAGCACAAACTTGTTTTTCTCCTGTATAAATAGAATCTGATTCCCTTTAAGGTGAAGATGATAGGAAACTGATGTAAGAAAACAGCAGCTATCTTCCCTGACTCATTAATGACATTTGGATGAGTCTACCTGAAAAAAAAAAGCCCAGGGTTTTAAAAACAAACTTCAGGCTGATGGTGAGTTGGCCAAGTCTTGCCTGATCCCAGCTTCCTTGTGGACAACATCACCTCTGAGTGACTGGATCATCATAGAATCAGTCAGGGTTGGAAGGGACCACAAGGATCATCTAGTTCCAATCCCCCTGCCATGGGCAGGGACACCTCACACTAGATCAGGCTGTCTGGAGTCTCATCCAGCCTGGCCTTAAACACCTTCAGGGATGAGACTTTCACTGCCTTCCTGAGCAACCCTTTCCAGGGTCCAAGTGACTGGATCATCTCCCCTCTCCAGCAATGGGACTGTATCAGGAGTCACTCACTCATTTCTGCTTTATCTCTGTTCAGGCTGGATGTGAAGAGGAAGTTCTTCAGCATGAGAGTGGTAAGACCTCCAAGCTCATCCAGTCCAAACTATCATCCATTCAACTGTGCAATTAACCAGACCATGGCACTAAGTGCCTCATCCAGGCTTTTTTGAACACCTCCAAGGATGGCAACTCCACCACCTCCCTGGGCAGCCCATTCCAATGCCAATCACTCTCTCTGACAACAACTTCCTCCTAATATCCAGCCTAGACCTCCCCTGCCACAACTCAAGACTGTGTCCCCTTCTTCTGTTGCTGGGTGCCTGGAAGAAGGGATCAACCCCACCTGGCTACAACCTTCCTTCAGGTAGCTGTAGGCAGGAATGTGATTGCCCCTGAGTCACCTCTTCTCCAGGCTAAACAATCCTAGCTCTCTCAGCCTCTCCCCATAGCTGCACAAACTCCTTTCCCTAAGCTGATGTACTCAGTAGAAGGGATGGTACAAGGTGTAAAAGCAAAACTCAAACTTGAGACTGTGTCCTCTCAGTCAACCACAGCTCTCTCAGCCTCTCCTCACAGGGCTGTGCTTCAGGCCCCTCAGCAGCTGCACAGCTATAAAGGCATGCACTTTGAAACAGCAGCCCACTAGTCACCTATCTTATCAAAGATACGAGCATGGCAGATGGATAATAAAAAGATACCACTTAGCTAATCTGTCCAAATTGGAAAGGAGATACGAAGACTCAGAGGTACTATTTAAATCAAGGAATATGCAGCATGGGGTTCAGAGCATTGTAGGAAATGTCATGTTAGAAATGCTAATATTCTAATAAATAGATCTATCCCAGCTCACATTCCTTTGGATTTAAAGCTTTATAGAAGCATAATATACTAAGTTAAACACACCCAGGACCAACCCCAGCCAGAGGTGATGTGAATGAGTGTGCAAATTGCACAGGGGTGAGCATGTGTGAGCTCCCTGGAACTCAGTGCAAAGAGAGAGCAGAGTGCCAGGAACACTTTGCAATAGGGAGTAGCTGAGTAGAAGCAACAGGAATCAAACAAAATGATGTAAATGTCTGCCATGCAAATCTGTATCAAGTGCCTGGGGCCAGTCTCTTTTTGGTGGTCAGTAGCAATAAGAGAAGGAGCAACAGCTACAAACTGGAACAGAGAAGGTTTCAGCTCAGCATGAGGAGAAACTTCTTTGCAGTGAGGGTGCCAGAGCCCTGGCGCAGGCTGCCCAGAGAGGCTGTGGAGTCTCCTCCCTGGGCAACCTGTGCCAGTGTCTCACCACCCACACTGCAAAGAGCTTCTTCCTAACATCCAGCTTCAATCTCCCCTCTGCCAGTTCAAACCCACTCCTCCTCATCCTGTCATTATAAGACCTTGTCAGTAGTCCCTCCCCAGCCCTCCTGTAGTCCCCTTCAGATACTTGGAAGGCCACTCCAAGGTCTCCTCCAAGCCTTCTCTTCTCCAGGCTGCAGAGCCCCAACTCTCATAGCCTGTCCTCATATAAACATATACTCTATACCCACACCTCCATATATATGGAGGCAGAAATAGCTATGCCCATAAAAATACACACATCCCCAGACGTGTGCCCAAGGATTTTGTTTTCCCTGCCTGAAGCAAACATCACCTAAGCAGCTCAGGGCTCAAGCACAAGGTTTGTCATTTGCAGTGCCACTAAGCACGTAGGTATGCCTGCCTGCTAACCCCACAGCCTCCTGTCACTGGGGACAGCCAGGTCCTTTCATCTTCTTAATGGACATTCCTCTACCAATGCCTGCGACCTACCTGACTACAATCCTTTAAATTTTAATTCACTTTACATTTAGCCAAGTCATAAATACCATTTAGGTACCAATATTCTGCTTCATGCAATCCCTAAGGTGGTGCTTTTATTTTAATGAAGCCATTTGCAACTTAAGGAGAAAAAAACACTACCCCATCTTTGACTGAATATATTTGTCAGTTTTATTCCCCACTGGCATTCTTATGTGAAAACTTGGATGAAACCAGGGGAGAGCTGCTCACTGACTGGGATAAAACTTTCAGTGTGGGTTTTGCCTTCAATATTAGCTGAACAAATGGCCTTTGAATCATAGAATCAAGCAGGTTGGAAGAGACCTTCAAGGTCACACAGTCCAACCTAGCTCCCAGCCCTAGACAATCAACCAGACCATGGCACTAAGTGTCCCAGCCAGGATTTGCTTGAGCATCTCCAGGGATGGAGACTCCACCACCTCCCTGGGCAGCCCATTCCAATGCCAATCACTCTCTCTGACAACAACTTCCTCCTAACATCCAGCCTAGACCTCTCCCAGCACAACTTGAGACTGTGTCCCCTTGTTCTGTTGCTGCTTGCCTGGAAGAGCCCAACCCCATCTGGCTACAGCCTCCCTTCAGGTAGTTGTAGACAACAATGAGCTCTGCCCTGAGCCTCCTCTTCTGCAGGCTGCACACCCCCAGCTCCCTCAGCCTCTCCTCACAGGGCTGTGCTCCAGGCCCCTCACCAGCTTTGTCACCCTCCTCTGGACACCTTCCAGCACCTCAACATCTCTCTTGAATTGAGGAACCCAGAACTGGACACAGCACTCAAGGTGTGGCTTGAGCAGTGCTGAGTCCAGGGCCAGAATGACCTCCCTTGCCCTGCTGGCCACACTGCTCCTGATCCAAGTCCCGATGCCATTGGCTCTCCTGCCCACCTGGGCTTGGATAGGGCTGGGTGCTAGGTTGGGCTGGATGATCTTGGAGGTCTCTCCCAACCTGCTTGATTCTACAATTCTAAGACTCTATTTTAACAAGTACCTGTTTCAGGAAGCACCTATGGGCTTCAGTGGCAAAACCCCTTGATTCCACCCAGTCTGCTGCACTTAGTTTCATCCACAGCTCCTGAAGTCAATGGGAAAAAATGCAATCAATGTCAACTAACTGATGGATTGGGTCAGCCCTCCAGTTTTCTGCATACTCAGACCTCTCTTCTCTCAGCTCAGCCAAAAGATGTTAAAGGTTTGGTTCCAATTAATTGAATCTTAAGGAATGGCACCCAAATTCAGAGGAACAGAAGCCTCTTGCACTCAGTTTTCTGAGTCCCATAGAACCAGGATTAAGTTCAGCTTCCAGGAGGAGTAAACTGTGGCACCCAGGGCTGCATGGGCACAGGGGTTTCTGGTCAGGCCAAGGGCTAGCCGTGCAGGAGCTGCTGCCCCTTCCAGCATTTGAAGTGAACAGCACAAAGTCTCAAGCAAAGGGATTTGGGTCAGTATTTACATATTTGTCCAGTGACATGATGGCTGCTGTCAGCTAACACAACAAATGCATTTGGTGTTTTGATTGTTTATGTTCTGGTTGCTTAGGGTTTTAGCTCTGTTTAGATTGCTGATATCTCGCAATGCATATACTTGGAAGGAGGGCAAAGGCAAGGTCAGTGCACTGTCAGACTGGGCTCAGACCTTGCAGGCAGGGTGAGGAGTTGCTGGATGCTCTTGGGGCACTGCTTCTACCAATGGATGTGCTCAGGAATGGTTTCTCTTGTTGCTACTAGCGAGAGTCAAGGTTCTCATCAAGCAAACATTGCTGGATGGCAAGAACCAGACAGCAAGTTTTGTCTGATACAGATCTTGATTTAATGAGATGAGGAGAAGTCTGCAGCATGACTAAAGCCAGAATATTGGGGAGTTCTGAGAAAGCAGTGAAGTGTTCCTGCCTATTGCTGCGAGTCAAAACAACAACAAAAGAAGCGTTTATAAGGGCAATTATTAGTGTACTTCACTGGTTGTTTTCTCTGGTACATGTCATTCTCTGCCACAAAGCAGAGTTCTAGATCTGGCTGATTTCCTATAAAGCAAGGCTAGCTAGCCCACCAGCCAACCTCAAGGCATTGTACAAGAGAAAGCATAGCCAATTATCCCTACTTTATACTTCTATACAGCCAGGGTGACCTGACTTGCCTCAGACCATTCCACCTAGCAGGGGCTTAGGTGGACAGCTGGTTGCCTCTGCACAAAGCCAACACTGCAGGCAATAAGTAGTATGAACACTTCCAGTACCTCAAGGGGATCAAGAAGAAAGATAGGGAGGGATGTTCTACAAAGGCTTGTTGTGATAGGATGAGAGGGAAGGGATTTAAGCTTGAGAAGGGGAGATTTCTACTGGGTATGAGAAAGAAGGCTTTACAGTAATGGTGGCGAGATATTGGAACGGGTTGCCTGGGGAGATTGTAGATGCCCCCTCCTTGAAGGTGTTCAGGGCCTGAGACAGGTTGGATCCCAGGACTTGAACACCTGGTTGGATGGCTCCTTGAGAAACCTGTTCTAGTGGGAGGTGTCCCTGTCCATGGCAGGAGGGGTGGAACTAGATTACTTTAAGGTCCCCTCCAACACAAACCGTTCTATGGTTCTGTGATTTAGAATCATAGAACAGAATCATAGAATGGTTTAGGTTGGATGGGACTGCAAAGATCATCCAGTTCCAAGCCCCTGCCATAGGCAGGGACACCTCCCACTAGAACAGGTCACTCAAGGCCTCATCCAACCTGGCCTTGAACATCTCCAGGGAGGGATCAGCCACAACCTCCCTGGGCAACCTCTGCCAGTGTCTCACCACCCTCACTGTAAAGAACCCTTTCCTAACTTCCAGTTTAAATCTCCCCTCTACCAGTTTAAACCCATTACCCTTGTCCTGTCATTACAAGACCTTGTCAATAGTCCCCAAGTCTTGTGGCCTGTCCTCATAACAGAGCTGCTGCAGCCCTCTGAGCATCTTCATGGCCCTCCTCTGGACTAGCTCCAACAGTTCCATGTCCCTCCTGTGCTGGGGGCTCCAGAACTGTACACAGTAGATTTAATCAGTTATCACATGAGTACATTACCTCTCATTTATCCAATTAGCATGCTCATGTTTGTAAGAGTATATTGTACAGTATATAGCACTCTGGCCTAGACAGAAGCTTTGAGTATCCCTTCATTCTGGATTCACCACTCATGTATTCTTTTACCAGTTTTGGGCCCACAGCAGATCACACATCTCTGTGCCAGGTGATTTGGGCTAACAGCAGATCACACATCTCTGTGCCAGGTGATTTGGGCTAACAGCAGATCACACATCTCAGTGCCAGGTAATTTGGGCTAACAGCAGATCACACATCTCTGTGCCAGGTAATTTGGGTTAACAGCAGATCACACACATCTCTGTGCCAGGTGATTTGGGCTAACAGCAGATCACACACATCTCTGTGCCAGGTGATTTGGGCTAACAGCAGATCACACACATCTCTGTGCCAGGTAATTTGGGCTAACAGCAGATCACACATCTCTGTGCCAGGTAATTTGGGCTAACAGCAGATCACACACATCTCTGTGCCAGGTGATTTGGGCTAACAGCAGATCACACACATCTCTGTGCCAGGTGATTTGGGCTAACAGCAGATCACACACATCTCTGTGCCAGGTAATTTGGGTTAACAGCAGATCACACACATCTCTGTGCCAGGTGATTTGGGCTAACAGCAGATCACACACATCTCTGTGCCAGGTGATTTGGGCTAACAGCAGATCACACTACTCTGTGCCAGGTAAACAGTAGTCATTAGCCATTATTTACAAAGAAACAAACATTTAGATGTGCTGTTAAATCACAAGAGATGTGTTTGCTCACTGTATGGACATGCAAGTTCTGCTAATATTTCCTAAGGCATCTTTTTTTCCATCTACTCCACCTACAGGCATCCTATCTGGGAAAAACAACATCTCAAACCTATCAGTCCAAGGATCACTCAGAGATCTATCTCATCACTGGGACTTCATACAACATCCTATTGTCAGTTAGAACAAAGTAAAGGCAGAAAGTTTTCACTCTTTATAGCTTCCTAAGTGTTTAGATAAGTAATCATAGAACAGGGCTCATTTTATTAAGGATAAACATATCTGGTTTGAAGTCTGAGCAAGTGAACAGTGCAAGCAGCAAGACCTGAAATCATTCTTTGGTCCAGTCTGGTCAATTCTTCATTTATATGAATTTAGAACATGATTTTGTCAATTTTCTTTTTTCTCCCTCTAATTATCTGTTTTATTTCCTTGATTTCTAATCTTTACATATATATATTCCCTTATGCTCTGCACAAGGATGAAACTTTACTGACTCTGAAAGCTGTTCTGTGGTCAGTATGGCAGCAACTTTCTACTTCTTGCAGCCTTTTATTTTTTTCCCTACTACAGGATAGGAATTCTGTTGCATTTTGTCACAGTTTTGGGTTTAGCTGTATTTTAACCTCTTCTGAGCACAAACATTTCCTTTTTTCTGCTCTCTGCAATTTGCTTTTACAAAGATCTCAGTCCAAGTGGCCAGTCTTCCACTCATGCCCCTTCAGTCCATGTTTACAGTTGCAGAGTTTAAGGGTAGAAGTAAACTTTATATCTTTTCTAATCTCCTTGAGATCACAGAGTGTCATGATGCATACCCTCCAGCTGCCCATGTATTGTAGCCAATAATTTAGGTTAGAAGGAAACATTTTAGGGCCCTGAGAAAATAAACTGCTGTATCACATACAAGATGTCAACAGGCATCAGGAAAACACATGTGATGCCCTACAAGGGTGGGGAATGGCTGAGAGCAGCCCTGAGCAAAAGGACCTGAGGGTCTGGGGTGATGAAAAGCTCCACATGAGCCTGCAGTGTGAGTGCAGCCCAGACACAACCCTGTGCTGGGCTGCAGCAAGAGCAGTGTGGGCAGCAGGGCAAGGGAGGGGATTCTGCCCCTTGGCTCTGCTCTCCTCAGACCCCACCTGCAGTCCTGGGTGCAGTTCTGGAGCCCCCAGCACAAGAAGGACATGAAACTGTTGGAGCCAGTCCAGAGGAGGTCACCAAGATGCTCAGAGGGCTGCAGCAGCTATGCTATGAGGACAAGCTGAGAGAGTTGAGGCTTTGCAGCCAGGGGAAGAGAAGGCTTGGAGGAGACCTTATAGTGGCCTTCCAGAATCTGAAGGGGGCCTAGAGGCCTGGGGAGGGACTATTGACAAGGTCTTGTCATGACAGAATGAGGGGCAAGGGGTTTGAAAACTGGGAGAGGGCAGATTGAAACTGGATGTTAGGAAGTTCTTTCCAGTGAGGGTGGTGAAACACTGGCACAGGTTGCCAGGAAGGTTGTGGCTGCTCCCTCCCTGGAGATGTTCAAGGCCAGGTAAGATGAGTCCTTGAGGGACTTGTTCTAGTGGGAGATGTCCCTGCTCTGGCAGGGGGTGGAACTGGATGATCCTTGAGGTCCCTTCTGACCTAAACCATTCTATGATTCTATTCTGCCAGGCAACCAGAGACAGAGCAAGAAAAGATACTTGAGCTATGCAGCGCTGAGATGCCACATCTTCAAAAGGAGATGTGAAGAACAAAAAGAATGTAAGAAGCAAGGTACCACTTTATCCATTTACTTCTTAAAAAGGCCATTTTCCTCCTCCAAATGAACATTCTCTCCCACTCCTGTGCACATCAGCACCACCACAGTTCTTCCAGCACAGCACTTCTCAAAGCAACAGCCACCGCAAATGGTATCGAATTAGCCTGGGTTTGGCAATTTCAGTGCTCGAATGATCATTTCCTGAAGGGTGTCTGAGCAAGGCTGGGTTACACATGACACTTCATAACAGAGTGAGACACAGACACAAAGCTAAAATCATCCCTGATGTCTACTTTATCTGTCCCCCACAAAATTAAGAGGGTGCCTGAGAGCGCCGTAACATGCGTGGCACATCACTTGCCACCTTCTTTTGAAAGCAAGCGAAGGGAGTTGGACTCCACACTCAGAAATAGTCACTTCCAGCTTGAACAAAGACCTTTCCTCATTTCTGCCTCCACCAGGCTTCCTCTCATGTGTTTTAGAAAACGTGGAGGGGGGAATAGAATAAAGTAACAGGGATTTCCTGTGGACCTGCCAACAAGCTGGTAAATGTCTTGATTCTTTAATTCTTTGGAGATATTGGATTGCAAAGGGGCTTTAACATCCTGGCATTAGGGCAACAAAGCTGGAGAAGGGTCTGGAGAACTAATCTCATGAGCTGAGGGAACAGGGGTTGTTTAGTCTAGAGAAGAAGGTGGTGAGAGGAAAACTTCTTTACCCCCTACAACGACCTGAAGGGAGGTTGCAGCAAGGTGGGTGATGGTCTCTTCTCCCTAGTGCCAAGTGACAAAAAGAGAGAAAAGGTTTAGATGGGATATAAGGAAAAAAATCTTTGTTGAAAGAGTGGCCAGGCATTGGAACAGGCTGAGCAGGGAGGTGGTGAAGACACCCCCCCCGAAGGTGCTCAAGAGCACATGCACATGGCATTTAGGAACATGGTTTATTGGCCATGGCAGTGTCAGGTCAAAGGTTGGACTCTATGATCTTAGGGGTCTTCTCTACACAAAACAATGCTGTGGTGTTCCTGTTGGGATTAACTTGAGACTGACTGCCACAAGCAGTTCCTGGCAGAGCTGGCAGCTCCTGGCTTGGACAGATTCACTCTGAAATGGGTCGAGAACTGGCTGGAGGGCTGGGCCCAGAGAGTGATGGTGAATGGTGCCACATTCAGTTGGCAGCTGTCACTAGTGCTGTGTCCCAGGGATCAGTGTTGGGCACAGTCCTGTTCAATATCTTTTTATTAATTATTTGGATGAGGGGACTGAGTCCAGCACCAGTATGTTTGCAGATGACACCAAGCTAGGAGCAGATATGGATATATTGGAGAGTAGAAGAGCCCAGCAGAGGGACCTGGACAGGCTGGCTGGATGGGCAGAGGCCAAAGGGATGAGATTTAACAAGGCCAGGTGCAGGGTTCTGCACTTTGGCTACAACAACCCCAAGCAGCACTACAGGCTGGGGACAGAGTGGCTGAGAGCAGCCAGGAAGAAAGAGACCTGGCGGAGCTGGTAGAGAGTAGCTGAAGATGAGGCAGCAGTGTGCCCAGGTGGGCACTGCTCAGGCCACACCTTGAGTGCTGTGTCCAGTTCTGGGCTCCTCAATTCAAGAGAGATGTTGAGGTGCTGGAAGGTGTCCAGAGAAGGGCAACAAAGCTGGTGAGGGGCCTGGAGCACAGCCCTGTGAGGAGAGGCTGAGGGAGCTGAGGTTGTTTAGCCTGCAGAAGAGAAGGCTCAGGGCAGACCTCATTGCTGTCTACAGCTACCTGAAGGGAGGCTGTAGCCAGGTGGGGTTGGGCTCTTCTTCCAGGCAAGCAGCAACAGAACAAGGGGACACAGTCTCAAGTTGTGCCAGGGCAGGTCTAGGCTGGATGTTAGGAGGAAGTTGTTGTCAGAGAGAGTGATTGGCATTGGAATGGGCTCTCCAGGGAGGTGGTGGAGTCACTGTCTCTGGAGGTGTTGAAGAAAAGCCTGGATGAGGCACTTAGTGCTATGGTCTGGTTGATTAGACAGGGCTGGGTGCTAGGTTGGACTGGCTGATCTTGAAGGTCTCTTCCAAACTGGCTGATTCTGTGATTTGGTGTAGTTTATTTACCCTCATTGCCTTACACCATCCCTCCCAATGGCCCTTTCCTTGGCATATCAGTCCCTCAGAAGAACCTCTGCAGCCATCTGCACACACCAGTGTGGTTATTTAGAACCTCAAGGCAAGACAGACACAGCGCAGGCAAATTTATAGACCTAGAGGTGAGGCAGAAGAGACACCAGAGGTTGAAAATCACTAAGTATCTGCTGGAGTGCTCTGTCAGAGTGCATGTTCTGGAGCCCTCTCAAAAGAGGACAAAACACGTTAGATTCAACTCGACTTCTTTCAGGTTGAAGATAATGTATTTTACCTTCCAGGTGCCACAGGCTAGGAGGGTGCACTAAATTGGTTTCTGAGGCTCAGTTGACATCTGTTAATTTGTCAAGCCACAGTAACTCAATCAACACAGCCAAACCCTTCGCCATTATGCTAAATGTCTCATGCCAGCAATTAAAATGCCTTCACAGAGACTACTGCACCATCCTGCAAGCCCAGTTCAGCTAACACAGAAACACTGGGAAATGCATCAGAGAGCTTTTTTCTCTTTTCCTGGAGGATCCAGTCAGGAGTTTGGGTACAACTCAGCACTGCCTCTCCCCATGAATGGCAATGATTCCTCAAGGAACCCCAGTATCTGGGATCTGCTTGCTCAGACAAGCGCACAAGACTGAAGCAGGGCACTGCCTGATCACTTACAATTACTGCTTTGAACTGCAGCCTGGGGTCCATGGGAGAACTCTGTTGCACAGCATTTCCCTCTAGCCACGTCCAGATAAGTTAGCAACATGTTATGACCTTTTCCCTTTATTTTTCCCCCAGAAAACAAACCAACCAACCAACCAAAGAACCCAGGAACCTTTATTTCCCCACCCCCTATGATTTACCCAGCATACTTGAAGTTCTCTGTGAGATCTGCTTATCTGATTTATTCTCCCTCCACATTTCACTGTATATTACAACTTAACTGTTCAACTAAATCCTGAAGCTTCTGTTCATCTCACAGGTTAGTAAAACTATCCCATCCCTGAATGCTTTCTGTTGGAGGTTTTGGTTGTTTGGGGTTTTCTCTCTGATTTTGTCATGCACCACACTTTACAGCTCTGGGCATCACCTCATTATATCAAAACACACTCCTTAATAGACTGAGGTAACACCTTGGGCTTTATTTCTTGTGTGGTCACATGAGGAAGGTAGGCCATGATCTTTTCTACAGGCTGGAGCAAAGTGGTGGTGCCAAAACCAGCGTTGTGGGTGCTTAAGATAATGTTACTGTGGACCAATGTTTCAGCCCATCAGTTTTGGTTTAAGAAAGCAAATTTATTCAGAATCAGAATTAACCAAGTTGGGAAAAAGCCTTCAAGATCATCAAGTCCAAACAGTCACCTAACTCCTTCTAATTAACTAACCCATGGCACTAAGTGCCCCATCCAGCCTCCTCTTAAATGCCTCCAGGGATGGTGACTCCACCACGGGCAGCCCATTCCAGTGTCAATCATTCTTTCTGGGAAGAACTTCTTGGTAACATCCAGCCTAAACCTGCCCTGACACAGCTTGATACTGTGTCCCCTTGTTCTGTCCCTGGTTGCCTGGCAGAAGCGACCAACCCCACCTAGCCACAACGTCCTTCCAGGTAGTTATAGAGAGCAATGAGGTCTGCCCTGAGCCTCCTCTTCTGCAGGCTGCTCACCCCCAGCTCCCTGAGCCTCTCCTCACAGGGCTGTGCTCCAGCCCTCTCACCAGCCTTGGTGCTCTTCTCTGGACATGTTCAAGCATCTTCAGCTCTTGATTTATTCTACTCCTGGCCCCCTCTTACTGGTAGCAAGGAAATTGAAGACTTCTGGGAGCAGGATGCTGACCTGGCTTCTGTAAACCAACTCAGCTGCTTTAACTTTTGGGCAACAAGCTTTCAAGGGAGTGGTTGGTACCACTGAGCCCTCCTGGAAACGTCACAGATCCAGGAAGGTCTTGCACAGTGGTTAAGAACCATTCACAGGGGGAACCATTCACAGTTAGTTCCTTGACACACTGAGTAACGCTGAGATACTGAACCCTAGGAAGGTCTCTAACAAAAGCAATATTTACTTTGAGCTGTTGCAGTTAATACCAGTGAAAGGATTAGCACTGTGGACAAGCCATTAGTGGCAACAATGATTATCTACTGCATGTCAGGAGGTGTGACAAAAAACTCAAGTGCAAAATTAAGCTCTTTACTGGCTTAAGGAGATTTCTGGTTTAGGTGTCTATACAAGGATAGACTCTGCTTCACCTTATAAAACAAACATTAAGCATCAGCCAGACCCAGGCAAGATATGAACTAAAAGCTACTTTCTAATAGACTTACAGTAAACAAATACTGTGAATTATTTGGAGCTGGTGAAAAGATTGTGGAGGAGATATCTCTGGATGCTACTAAATATCAGAGTCACTGGATCTTTTGGCAAACTTAACTGAAATGTTTCTTGGTGCTTCCAATGTGAAATTAGCAGGCAGTAATGATGCTGACCCTTTTATTTCTGTCTTGCAGATGCAGACTGTAGCAGAGAGAATAAAAACTGGCTGATGTTTGCTTTGTGAAGGCAAAGAAAGCAAAGTATGGCCTCGTCCACAGTACCCAAACATCTGCTCTTAGCCTGGAGTAGAAGCGGGTCTATCTTCCCTTGGCATTCACTTTGAAAGACAGAATTAGTCAGCTCTGATAAATTCAGGACCAAACATGATCCTCACTAACCTGACTGCTGTGCTGGGCTGCAGATGAGAAGCAAACAAGACAAAGATTTCTCCCAGTCTAGCTTTCCAACAGCACTGGAGGCTTTTCTGCTCTGAAGCTGCTGACTCGGAAGTCCTTTGCTGGAAGATAAACCCTGCCAAGATGCACACTTCTAGGAGGAAAATCTAGACTGGAGTTAAAGCTGTGTGGATGAGAACCACCCTTACATTTCAGCTAGCAGATGAAGATAAGCTTTAATTCATCCATTAACAGCCAGATAGGCTTCTACACAAGTATGTTGCCATTGAAAGTCAAATACCAGCTACTCATGTCTAAATAACATCTAAATAAATTATCTATATCTACCTAATTAAATTTTACCTGAACTCCATGATGGTTTATTGAACTGTATTTCTACATAGGTGGTTAAATATATACTCATTTTTTATTCTCCTGGTAGATGGCCTGCATCAGGAGCAGTGTAGCCAGCAGGACAAGAGAGGTTATTCTGCCCCTGGACTCAGCACTACTTACACCACACCTTGAGTGCTGTGTCCAGCCCTCAATTCAAGAGAGATGTTGAGGTGCTGGAAGGTGTCCAGAGAAGGGCAGCAAGGCTGGGGAGGGGCCTGGAGCACAGCCCTGTGAGGAGAGGCTGAGGGAGCTGGGGGTGTGCAGCCTGCAGAAGAGGAGGCTCAGGGCAGACCTCATTGCTGTCTACAACTACCTGAAGGGAGGCTGTAACCAAATGGGTCCCAACCTAAACCATTCTGTTTTTTTTCCAGCTAACCCAATAAATTTACACCCTAAGATTTGAACAGAAGAGATGGAATTGCAGCTAACCTCACCATCAGTGAGCATAGAATATTCTTTGGTTTTGACAGAATCAGACTGGGTTGGGTTGGAAGGGACTTGGCTTTAATCCAAGCTGCCTGCATCAGGCAGGAATATTTTCAACTAGGTGAGGTTGCTCAGAGCCTCATCCATTCCAACCTGGAATAGAGGATCTAACCCTCCTCTCACTTGCTTATTTGTTTATTTTCCTTCCATCTTATCTACATCTCCCCTCTTTTGTGATTAAAACCATCACCCTGCCACAACAGATCCTTTTAAAAACATTGTCCCAATCTCTCTTTCAGACCTTTTAAGGTCTCCCCATAGCCCTCTCCTCTCCAGGCTGAACAACTCCAACTCTCTTGCCAACTCTCCCATCACTGTTGTAGCCTTTTCTGGTCCTGCTCCAGCAAGTCATAGAATCAAGCAGCTTGGAAGAGACCTCCAAGCTCATCTGGTCCAACCTATCACCCAGCCCTAGACAAACAACCAGACCATGGCACTAAGTGCCTCATCCAGGCTTTTCTTAAACATCTTCTTGAAGTCCCTTCCAACCCTGACTGATTCTATGACTCTAAGATTAACACTCCAAATCTTTGCTAGACATTTAAAAACCCTACCCCAACTTGGCAAAAATTCCCTATTATAAGAATCAATGGGCATGAGCCATGCTGTGTCCTAAGCTACCCAGCACTCAGCAACATCCTATGTTGTGAGGAACAAGCAAGACAATGCCATGGAATTGCAAATCCCAAGGTTTGACGCACAACACATCTCATTTTTGACTGGGAGAACCCTGTATGCACTGCACAGCCAGGTTTTAGCCTTCAGAGCAAGCATTCAAGAGCCCTTCACTGATGATAAAACCAGTGTCTGTCGTGCTTTCCAACAGGTGAACTATCTAATAAGCAGCAGAATCCCTGTGCTAAAGAGATTATGCTCTGAAGCACTGAATGTAGTAAAATGCTGCATTAAATTTAGCAGGTGCTCAGGGTGCATTTATTAAGTGATTATTCCTCCTGCTGCTAGTTCCCTCTGTTCTGAAAACCTTGAGCTTTCTTTTGCAGTGACTCTTCCTGTGTCTTTAAGCTTCCTCTCCACTTGAGGAATTCACTACTGCTTCCACAAAAGGCCTATATATCAGGTGATATTAAGAGGTATTCTGAGAGCTTAAGTTGTGTTTGTCCTGGCTCACTGCACAGGAATGAATTTCACTCCCTGCGTAGGTTCGCATCTGAAGGGTCTAAAACGGTTTGGGCTCACAAATTGGCTTTTTGTTCTGATGGCTTTTTATTGCATGTGAGGTTAAGCCCTTGAGTCACAGCATTTTTGTGTTGATTGGAGAGGGAAGGAAGCACTTGTAAGGCATTACTCTGTTTTCTAAATAACTCTAAATAGATCTTAAGAAAGAAATATTACATCAAGTGACTGAACCTTCTTCAACCCACTTCTGACTTCTTTCTTTTTAATCAGTCATGCACATTTATAAGACAATTACCTTAACTTTGCATCAAATTAACAACTGAATTGATCTTATTCTCTACCCTCCAGTACATGTTACATAGATACATGCAACTGATTGGCTGGAAGAGACTTTTCAGATCGAGTCCAAGTATAAACCCTGCACTACAGAATCACCACTGAACTGTGTCCCTCCGCACCACATCTCCAAGCCTTATAAATCCCTCCAGAAATGGGGAATCCACCACTGCCCTGGGGTGCCTGGTCCAGGGCTTGCCAGCTATTTCAGAGAAGAAATTGCTCCTTGTATCCAAACTCAACCTCTCCTGGTGCAACTTGAGGCTGTTTCATCTTGTCCCACTGTTTGTCCCTTCTCCTGAAGAACCAACCCCCACCTACCTCCAACCTGCTCTCAGAGTTGTAGGAAATAATCAGGTCTCACATCAGCCTCATTTTCACCAGGCTGAACAACCCTATAGGCCTGTACCAGCTTTGTTGCCCTCGTGCCAGCACGTTAATGCCAGATCTGCAATAGTATATCTCCAAGCAAATAAAGAATTAGGACATTTGTCAACTTGTAGGCTTTGGACACACTCCAGCACCTCAACATCCTTTTTGAAGGGGCCAAAAGTGAGGTCAGCATTCAAGGTGCATATTTAATGTATGGTTGCAGTTGCAAAGATGTACAGTGGACTAAAACTATCCTCAAAGCAAAGTATCTTTCCAAAGCCAAACCCATAAATATAGATGGATTATTAACTCAAAGATGCATTCTTCTTTTTTTATGTATATTAAGCAATCCAGAGCTTATTTAACATTCCTCTCAGTGAATATTATTTCTTTAGTGAGAGCTCAGTATGGCTTTGCTTTTCCTTATTCTTTCCTAAGCATGGTGTCCAAGCAACTATCCCCTGTGATGGCTAAAGAACTGGCTTGATGGTCGCACCCAATGAGTGGCTGTCAATGGGTCCATGTCCAAATGGAGGCCAGTGACAAGTGGAGTCCCTCAGGGATCAGTCCTGAGACCAGTCTTGTTCAACATCTTTGTGAGCAACATGAACAGAGGCAATGAGTGCACCCTCAGCAAGTCTGCTGACCAGACCAAGCTGTGTGGTACAGCAGACACATTGGAGGGAATGGATCCAGAGGGACCCGAACAGGCTGGAGAGGTGGGTGCAAGCCAGCCCCAGGAGGTTCAACAAGACCAAGTGCAGAGTCCTGCATCTCGGTCAAGGCAATGCCAAGCACAAATAAAGGCTGGGCAGTGACTGGCTGGAGAGCAGCCCTGAGGAGAGGGACTTGGAGGTGCTGGTGGACAAGAAGCTCAACAGGAGCCAGCAGTGAGCACTGGCAGCCCAGAAAGCCAAGCAGAGCCTGGGCTGCATCAGGAGAAGTGTGGCCAAAAGGGCGAGGGAAGTGATTCTCCCCCTCTACTCTGCTCTGGTGAGACCCCACCTGGAGTACTGCATCCAGTTCTGGAGCCCCTATTAGAAGAGGGATGTGGAGATGCTGGAGTGTGTCCAGAGCAGGGCCACGAGGATGCTCAGAGGGCTGCAGCAGCTCTGCTGTGAGAACAGACTGAAAGAGTTGGGGCTGTACAGTCTGAAGAAGAGGAGGCTCCCAGGTGACCTTCTTGTGGCCTTCCAGGATCTGAAGGGGGCTACAAAAAAGCTGGGGAGGGACTTTTTAGGATATGAGGGAGTGACAGGACTGGGGGGAAAGGAGCAAAGCTGGAGGTGGGGAAATTCGGGTTGGATGTGAGGAGAAAGTTCATCACCATGGGAGTGGTGAGAGGCTGGAATGGGTTGCCCAGGGAGGTGGTTGAGGCCCCATGGCTGGAGATGTTTAAGGCCAGGCTGGATGAGGCTGTGTGCAGCGTGCTCTAGGGTAGGGTGTCCCTGGCCATGGCAGGGCGATTGGAACTGGCTGATCCTTGTGGTCCCTTCCAACCCTGACTGATTCTATGATTCAATATGTCTGCTGCACTTTCCACTGCCTGAAGCAACTCCTCGAACACAAAATTTGCTTTTCTTTCATTTCTCTTATTTTCAACTTTTTAAACATCCTGAGAAGCAGAACATAAACCCCCAGCACGCTCTGTAGCATTGCTACAGGGGTTAAATTGTTAATGCTTTACTTTCACTCCAGTTTTTTATCAAACTTCCTTCTTTTCCCTCTCCCTGGGGATAAACAAATGGACAGCTTTCCTCTCTAGTATTCCTCCTTCCATTACCATCACAGCAGAATGCATCTGAGACTATAATAATTCAGTGATGAAATACAAAATGTCGCAATGCCATCTCTCTTAAAGTGAACTGAGATTTTGTTATGCCATTTTAGGTGCACTAATAGCTCCTAAAGTTCCTTGGAGTATCTTAATGTGAATTTAATGAGCTGATAGCATATAAATGACAGTACTGTGAGGGTGAAGGTGACATAACCTTTTTCCTTCTATTTGATGTTTCTCTTTGGAGGGGAAAAAAAAAGAGGCAAAACGCCACAGATCTCTTCAAAACCTACTGGGCTATTACAAAGGGCTGCTACACTGAGCAAGGAGGCAAGCGTTGTTTTGTCACCTTAAAGCCCTTTCCCTGGTGACCACTGTGGCACCACCTTAAAGCCCTTTCTCTGCGACCACTGTTTTCTTACCTTAAAGCCCTTTCTTTGTGACCATTCTATCACCTTAAAGCCCTTTCTTTGTGACCATTCTATCACCTTAAAGCCCTTTCTTTGTGACCATTCTATCGCCTTAAAGCCCTTTCTTTGTGACCATCTTCTATCGCCTTAAAGCCCTTTCTTTGTGACCATCTTCTATCACCTTAAAGCCCTTTCTTTGTGACCATTCTATCACCTTAAAACCCTTTCTTTGTGACCATTCTATCACCTTGAAGCCCTTTCTTTGTGACCATCCTTCTGTCACCTTAAAACCCTTTCTTTGTGACCATTCTATCACCTTCAAGCCCTTTCTTTGTGACTGTTCTTCTATCACCTTAAAGCTCTTTATTTGCAACCATTTTTTGATCACTTTGTTGCCCTTTTTTGCCACCATTGTTTTATCACCTTAAAGACCTTTTTTTATGACCACTGCCTTGTTGCCCTAAAGCCCTTTTTTGACCACCGTTGTTTTATCACCTTAGAGCCCTTATTTTTTTGCTCTCTCTGTGACACAAGAAACAAAAGCACTTCTTTCGTTCACCAAGAGGATAATTAAATATCCAAACACTTTCCCTCAGACTGCAGTGCCATTACGTGGCACTGCTGTGCTCGTGGTGGTGTTGTGGTGTGCACATCCAGTGACAAGCCAGCATTTCTACCACCTTGATGGCAGCACTGCTAAGCACAGAACCAGTAATGCCCTGTATGAATCAGATGGAAATCATCCATCTCTATTTCCTTGGGTGTCATCATTTTTGCTTTCTCCTCCCCCCAAGGATAAGACTAAGAGGTCCACTCATCACTGCTGACTCCCAGGCTCCTCGAGTCATTATGGGGAGGTTGTCATTTATAACCAGTTCCCTCCCCTCACCCAGCAGGGTCACACCCCACTGTGTGCCCAAATCCCACTCACCTTCCAGGCGGTAATGAGCTGCGATGCCATCAGCGCTGGCTCGGCTCGGTACTGACACCACCACGAGCAGGGGAGGAAGGGACTGCTGGTGTTAAGAGAAACACATTGGCAATCAGGGCACGGCAGATGCATAGAAAACAGAAGTGGCAGATTAAGGAGGTAACCAAATGGATGAGGTTATTAAAGTTTGCCAGAGTGTAGCAATGGAGCTTTTCCACCGCACTTTGAAGCGTTCTCCTTAAAGCCTTTGATTCAAGCTTCAGAAATGACATCTCAGAGATTTCTACACACACACTTCATGTAAACACTTAGGGACAAGGCAGCCAATGACTTGATCACTTCCATGCTAAATGCTTTGCAGCTTGAAAAGAAAGAAAAAAATGAATTATTGAAGTTCTCCCTCTCTGGAGACATTCAAAATCTGCCTAGGCACATGATCTGGTATAGGTGATGCTGCTCTGGCAGAGAGGATGGACTGGATGAGCTTTGGCAGTCCCTTCCAGCCCCTGACATTCTGTGATTCACTTTCACCAGCTATTCTAAGCATATTCCTCCTAAGCAAGGCATAAAAAAACCCCCATTTGTTATTTAAAAAGGTTATCACCAACAAGACTGCTTTCTTCTAGTTTTATGCTCATTAGCTGAATTTAGGTCAATCAAGGATTTATTTGGGTTGGTTTATGAACTTGAAAACATGTGTAGGACAGATTATGAGTTAGTTCCACAGGCAGAATATTTTCTGTACTTCCTGACAGCCTCAATGCTGAGGGAATTACATCTCTAAAAGCGATTTCTTCCCACCAGTCGAAATGATGACATTTGCTCCTCTGAGGAAGATGTACCTTGGGCTGAATTTGGCAGAGGAGAAATAAAGAAGTAAATAAATAAAGAAGCAGCTTACTTGTTTCAGAAGAGCTGGAATTTTGGCAGTGAATGAAATTTGTTTAGTAAAACCTCGTGGTTGCCAGGTGACAAGGCAAAACATATTGCATATGCTTAACAACCAGCTTGTACATATTTTGTCTTTCCAGGGTTTCTAGGGCTGGTCAGGCATAATGATGCATTACAGCTGAAGGAGCTTCCAGCAGGGACAAATGTTTGTCTCTTTCCAAAAGAATTCTCCTAATCCTTAAGAAAAACAACTCAATATTTCTCATTGTTTAATGATTGAGTAAGGATTAATTCTGTTCAAAACCCAGCGTATTACAAGTCATAACATATACCCTGCTTGCTGAGGATGCATACTGCTGGGGTTTTGGCTCATTGTGCTTGTTAGCATTTCATAGTATAGTACAAGCAGTAGTTCTCCTAATACATACAAATTACCTACAATAGTCTGACATCTTATTCCTGTTCTACTGTCAGAAAGCAAAGGAGGCATTGTAAAAACCTATGAATGACTGAGGAGCAATGATGAGGAGGTGTTAGAGTCATAGAATCCACCAAGTTGGAAGAGAGCTCCAAGCTCATCCAGCCCAACCTAGCACCCAGCCCTAGCCAATCAACCAGACCATGGCACTGAGTGCCCCATCCACAGAATCATAAAATCATAGAATCCACCAGGTTGGAAGAGACCTCCAAGCTCATCCATTCCAACCTAGCACCCAGCCCTGTCCAATCAACTAGACCATGGCACTAAGTGCCTCATCCAGGCTTTTTCTGAGTACCTCCTAGAACATATCCTGCTATTTACAAAGCCTGCTGTTATAGTCTGAGCACTTTAGGACCTCTGATGTTTCCATTCTGTTAACTTTTCACTCCACTGATCAACATTATTAGTTGAGGTTGTAGAGGAAGTCACAGACAGAGCATCAAAAGCCACAACCATCCTGCACCAAGAACCTCCAGAAATCAGGCACTGTTGCCAGAGGACCATCCTTCCCATCTCAAAACTCAATCCTTCCTGTGTGTATTTACACAGATCCCATGTCCTGCAGTTCATAGAATCACAGAACGTCAGGGGCTGGAAGTGACCTCAAAAGATCATTTGGTCCAGCCCCCCTGCCAGAGTAGATCACACTGAAATGCACCCAGATGGTTCTGGAACATCTCCAGAGAGGGAGACCCCACAACCCCCTGGGCAGCCTGTTCCAGTGCTCTGTCACCCTCATGAGGAAGAATTTTTTCCCTAGGTTCACATAGAACCTCCTATGCCCCAACTTGCTGTCTACAACTACCTGAAGGGTGGTTGTGGCCAGGAGGAGGTTGCTCTCTTCTCTCAGGTGGCCAGCACCAGAACAAGAGGACACAGCCTCAGGCTGTGCCAGGGGAAATTTAGGCTGGAGGTGAGGAGAAAGTTCTTCACTGAGAGAGTCATTGGACACTGGAATGGGCTGCCCGGGGAGGTGGTGGAGTCGCCGTCCCTGGGGCTGTTCAAGGCAGGATTGGACGTGGCACTTGGTGCCATGGTCTGGCCTTGAGCTCTGTGGTAACGGGTTGGACTTGATGATCTGTGAGGTCTCTTCCAACCTTGGTGATACTGTGAACTTCCACCCATTGCCCCTTGAGTTGGAGCTAGTGGAATTCACACATGTGAAATTAATTGTGAGGATAGTTCCCAAACAATCACCTTTTCTCAGAATCCCACTCAACAGCTATTCTAATAAATCATGGTGCTGCTCGTGTTGTACTGCTCATTAGTAATCAAATGCATCTGGATTCTCAGCCTGCTTGCTCCCTTTAAGCCACAGAACCACAAGGGCTGGAAGAGACCTTGAAAGCTCCAGTGCAAGCCTCCTGCCAGAGCAGGATGACCCAGAGCAGATCACACAGAAACACATCCAGGAAGGTTTTGAATATCTCCAGAGAGGGAGACTCCACAACCCTCCTGGGCAGCCTGTTCCAGGGCTCTGTCACCATCACAGGGAGAAAAATCCTCCTCATGTTTAAATGAAACTTCCTAAGCCTCAGCTTCCACCCATTGCCTTGTCCTGTCATTGGGCATCACCCAGCAGAGCCTGGCTCCAGCCTCCTGGCACTCACCCTTTATGTAGTGAGAAACACAGGTGAGGTCACCTCTCAGTCTCCTTTTTCCAAGCTAAAGAGCCTCAGCTTACTCAGACTCTCCTCACAAGATTGCCTGGGTTGGTCCAATCCTCTTGATAAGGAGGATTGCCCCAACCCCAGCACAGGACCTTGCCTTTTGCCTTATTGAGCCTCATGGTAGAGAAATAAGAATTATCTCAAAGGGGAAAAGAAACCACCAAGGGAGCAGATGGCACCAAGCTGTGTGGCACAGTTGACTTGCTAGAGGGCAGGGATCCATCCAGAGGGACCTGGACAGGCTGCAGAGCTGAGCCCAGGCCAACCTCATGACACTCAACAAGGCCAAGTATAAAGTCCTGCACCTGGGTGGGCACAATCCCAAGCACAGCTCCAGGCTGGGTGGGGAATGGCTGAGAGCAGCCCTGAGAAAAAGGACCTGGGGGTCTGGGGTGATGCAAAGCTCAACAGGAGCCTGCAGTGTGAGTGCAGCCCAGACACAAGCCTGTGCTGGGCTGCAGCAAGAGCAGTGTGGGCAGCAGGGCAAGGGAGGGGATTCTGCCCCTTGGCTCTGCTCTCCTCACACCCCACCTGCAGTCCTGGGTGCAGCTCAGGAGACCTCAACAGAATAAAGACGTGGAACTGTTGGAGCCAGTCCAGAGGAGGCCACCAAGATGCCCAGAGGGCTGCAGCAGCTCTGCTATGGAACAGACAGAGAGTTGTGGCTCTGCAGGCTGGAGAAGAGAAAGCTTCAAGGAGACCTTGGAGTGGCCTTCCAGTATCTGAAGGGGGCTACAGGAGGGCTAAGAAGGGACTACTGACAAGGACTTGTAATGACAGGATGAGGAGGAATGGGTTTAAACTGGCAGAGAGGAGATTGAAACTGGATGTTAGGAAGAAGTTCTTTGCAGTGAGGGTGGTGAGACACTGGCACAGGTTGCCCAGGGAAGTTATGGCTGCTTCCTCCCTGGATGTGTTCAAGGCCAGGCTGGATGAGGCCTTGAGTGACCTGTTCTAGTGGGAGTGTCCCTGCCTATGGCAGGGGGTTGGAATGGGATGATCCTTGCGGTCCCTTCTGACCTAAACCACTCTCTGATTCTCTACCCAAAATCTTTCTTCGCTGGTGCCCAGATGTGCTGTGCCTCTGCCCGCAGCCATTAATAAGCACTCTAACTCCTTCAGATGTGGCCTTTTGGTGGCTTTTGGGTTGTTTTCCTGAACTTCTTTGCTTTCTCACTGTAGCTGCCTCCCCGTTGCAGCACAAGGCATCCATTTACACAGCGTAACCTTACGCCGTGAGAGATGATCCCAGATGAGGGATTGCCTCAAACAGGAGATGAAAAATATTCCATGCATTTTAAACGTGCATCAAAGATCATAAGTTACACAAATGCCTAATACATTTCTGCTAGTCTCTGGCAGGAAGGGAAAACAAAGCTGGCAGCCTTAGCAATTGCATAATGGTAATTATGGGGAGAAAATAATTACACAAAAACCTGTTCAGATTATATATGGGACAGAATGACTCCAAGTGAGAAGAATTTAAAGTGATGGCTAATGCTTCAGCAGGCTTCACTCTATGACACCAGGCAGCAAATTCAGACACATAAATGTATCTGCTGGAAGCTTTCTAGGCTCTGGAGGTCAGAAAAAGTAAAGGGAAATTGACTGTTCTCACTTGGTGGGATCTAGCTGCGGAGATTTCAGGGTAGGTTGGTTTGTCTGGGGGGGTCCTCAGTGCTTCCACGCTGTAGAAAGGGAGCTCTAACAAAGTTTCTTTGTAGATAGGCAGGAATAATTTATATTCTTTCAAAAAGATCAATGCTCCCTCAGCTGCAGGTGAGTTGAGAAAATTAAACACCACATTAAGAGGTGAGAAATGGAGTGAGAGGCTGCAACAGAACCAGGTAGCTCCACAACCCCCAGGACAGGCGTGAACTGTCACCTGCACCACTAAGATCATTTCTGCCTGTCCCCAAAGGTAAAACCTCTTAGCCAAGAGGTTTTCACCTGCAGGTCTGATTGCTGCCCTCATCTCAACACCCTGACACCTATGCAGCTCCCTGGATCAAACATGGAGTCACTGAACTAATCATCTTGGAAAAGCCATGGAGGACTCACAACCTTCTCCTTTTTCCCCTCTTTTAATCCCCTTCTGGCCTTCCCACAACACATTCATGGTTCTTGTTCTTTCTTCTGCTCCAGACATTACTTCTCAAATGCCTCTCACTATTTTCACAACTTATTTTTCTGTCCTATTCCTCCTTTCCTTCCACCTGGATTTTAAACCTCAGTGCCAACTGGACACCTTGAGCAAAGCCCCTCTCAAGATAACAGGTCTTTCACGATGAATACATGACAATATACAACAATCAGTAATTCAGCTCCATTACCTACAAACACTGAGCCAGTGGCATCCTGGGGGGCACCAGGAAAAGTGCTACCAGCAGGTCTAGGGAGGTTCTTCTTCCCATCTACTTTGCCCTGCTGAGACCACACCTGGAATGCTGTGTCAAATTTTGGGCTCCCCAGTTCAAGAGAGACAGGGACCTGCGGGAGAGAGTCCAGCAGAGAGCCACAAGGATGAGTGGGGGACTTGAGCATCTCCCCTACAAAGACAGGCTAAGAGCCCTGGGGCTGTTCAGTCTGGAGAAGAGAAGGCTGAGAGGAGATCCCATCAATGTGTACAAATACCTGAGGGGTGGGGGTCAAGTGCCTGGGGCCAAGCTCTTTTCAGTGGTCGGCAGCAATAAGCCAAGGAGCAACAGCTACAAACTGGGACAGAGAAGGCTTCAGCTCCACATGAGGAACAACTTCTTTGCAGTGAGGGTGCCAGAGCCCTGGAGCAGGCTGCCCAGAGAGGTTGTGGAGTCTTCTCTGCAGACTTTCCAAACCCACCTGGATGCATTCCTGTGTGACCTACCCGAGGGGATCCTGCCTTGGCAGGGAGATTGGACTGGATGATCTCTGGAGGTCCCTTCCAACCTCTGATGTTCTGTGATTTCCCCAATTATTCCTTCCAACCTGTTACACTATTTTAAATCTGTGTCACTATTTATCTCTTCAATCTATTGCAACTACAAGGACAGGCTGAGGGAGCTGGGGTTGCTCAGCCTGGAGAAGAGAAGGAATCAGGAGAGACCTAAGAGCAGTCTTCCAGTACCTGAAGGTGACTACAAGAGGGACTGCTTACAAAGGCCTGCAGTAGTAGGATGAGGGGCAATGGTTTGAAATCAGAGGAGATTTAGATTGGATGTTAGGAACAAGTTCTGCACCATGAGGGTAGTGAAACACTGCAACAGGTTGCCCAAGGAGGTAGTTGAGGTCCCATTCCTGTGGATATCCAAAGTCAGGCTCAGCAAGGCTCTGAGCAACCTGACCTTGTGGAGGATTTCCCTGCTGACTGCAGGGAGGTTGGACCTGATGACCTTTGGAGGTCTCTTCCAACGCAAACCATTCTATGATTCTGTTATTTGAAAGTGGTGTGACTTTGAAAGTGGAGGATTAAAGAGTTGTAAATACACATTTGATTGCTGCAGGTTGAAACCATAAGTGCAATGAAACAAAAGTGTCATTGATTCCTAGGATAAACATTTACTGACAAGAAAAGGAGAACAAAACAGTAAAATAGTGCTTGAGTCCATCTTTAAAATCTTTCCTCTTTGCACAGACCACTCCTATAGACAAAGCACAACCTGAGCCCACAGTAGGATGAGCACTGGATGATCTTGGAGGTCTTTTCCAACCTGGTTGATTCTACAACTCAGAACAACTTCTCGACCCTTTTATTCCAAGAGCTTTGCAAAACCAGCTCCTGACAAAGTTTTCTCTTGCAGCACATGGTTGGTTCATCAAAGGTTTCCACACACATGACACAAAGCTTTAAAAAAGAGACTTAAGAGAACCTGGAGTTCTCATGAAATACCTAAAGCATCACTTGCCAAAGACATCACAAAAGGAACAGACTACTTTAGGTTGCTGTGCCCATTTGCAGCACAAACCACCGCATCCTACCATCAAAATCCTACCACTGCATCCTCACTTGCCTATGTACCAAGCTGTCCTAAAGGGAGCAAAAATGGCAAGACAAAACCAGTTCTTTTTCTCACCACCTCTGAGTTGCACAACACGAAAATGAAATGCCTGGACTCTGAGAAACTGCTGCCAGTAAGTGGAACAAATTCTACCAGCTCACTTTTGAGTGAATTCATCACTGAGGAAAGGACTGTTCTGTCATACTACTGTTTTCTTCTTCATTTTGCAAGCATCAACCATGAAATATGCTCTGGCAAGGGGGCTGGACCAGATGATCTTCAGAAGTCCCTTCCAGATCCTGACATTCTATGATTCTATGTTCTCTGCATGTTTCTCTTTGGTTCTTGAGGTACACAAAATGGAAACAGTGAGATCAAGAGCTCAGAAAACATTACAGAGAAGATAAGTCCATCAGCCCTGGTCTGACAGATGTGTTCTTGAGCACAGCCCTACGAGGAGAGGCTGAGGGAGCTGGGATTGGTTAGCCTGGAGAAGAGGAGGCTCAGGGGAGACCTTATTGCTGTCTACAACTACCTGAGGGGTGGTTGTGGCCAGGAGGAGGTTGCTCTCTTCTCTCAGGTGGCCAGCACCAGAACGAGAGGACACAGCCTCAAGCTATGCCAGGAGAAATTTAGGCTGGAGGTGAGGAGAAAGTTCTTCACTGAGAGAGTCATTGGACACTGGAATGGGCTGCCCGGGGAGGTGGTGGAGTCACTGTCCCTGGAGCTGTTCAAGGCAGGATTGGACGTGGCACTTGGTGCCATGGTCTAGCCTTGAGCTCTGTGGTAAAGGGTTGGACTTGATGATCTGTGAGGTCTTTTCCAACCTTGGTGATACTGTGATACTGTGTGTGATACTGTGATGACTGTTTGCCTTTGCCCTCCTCCTCATGGACCATTTTGTTGCATAGTGTGGATTTCAGATCTGGTATCACGTTCATGGCTCCTGTACCAAAAGACTTACCCCTTAAAACTCTGTTTGGCAGTTGTTGAGTTAGGCCTAAATTGGCCAAAAATGGGTTCATCCATGTCCTGGCTTGCCCAGGCATGTTTTTTCTGCTCTCCCTCCCTCACCTTCTGCTGTGGGGAGAAGCAACCACGAGAAAGAGGACAAAGACCCTGGAGCCACTGTCATAGGTTGGACCGGATGAGCTTGGAAGCCTCTTCCAACCTGGTTGATTCTATGATAAGGGGGCTGAGGAAGTTGTGGAGTCACCATCCCTAGAGGTGTTCACATACAGTGCAGACACAGCACTTCAGGCCATCCTTTAGTGGCCATGGTGGTGTTGTGCTGGCCCTTGGACTTGATGATCTTGGGGGGGTCTCTTTTCAAACTTCATGATGAGATGTGATAAAAGCTAACACGGTTCAGCTGGCAGACAGCTTCTGCACAGTGGGAAGGTGTTGGAGAAGGTTTGGAGCTGTCTCACAGGAAGGTGCTGAGCTTTCCTAGCCTAGACGACAAGGCAATTATATTTATCTCACTTTTATCAACCAAAAAAAACCCCAAGAGTTGCATGTTTGGGAAGTGGAAGTTCTCATTTCAAGAAGTCAAATAATCAATTTCTCTCTCCCTAGCCAAGAACTCTTAAACTGTGGGTTACAAGGTCACAAATGAAGCTGTTGGCAATGTTACTTCCACTGCCTTTGTTAGAGTTAAAACCTTCTGCAAAGCACAATCAACTTTTAAGGTACAATATAAAACCTTAACAGCACTTGTAATTAGTGCCCACGGTGGTAGTTACTGTGCTGTCTGTGAGGGCCTTAGTCAGGGATCATAAATTCCATCTCACTTGGGTCAGCCATCCATCAGGTGGTAACTACTGCTCCCTGCTACCCACCTGGACTGGCTGCAGCTTCAGCTGCACAATGTTTATTCTTTCCAAGTTATCACAAGAGTCACAACATAGGATCACAGAATCAACCATGTTGGAAGAGACCTCCAAGATCATCCAGGCCAACCTAGCAACCAGCCCTGGCCAATCAACCAGACCACGGCACTAAGGTACCCATCCAGGCTTTGCTTGAATGCCTCCAGGAATGGCAACTCCACCACCTCCCTGGGCAGCCCATTCCAATGCCAATCACTCTCTCTGCCAACAACTTCCTAACAACATCCAGCCTAGACCTCCCCCAGCACAAGTTGAGACTGTGTCCCCTCCTTCTGTTGCTGCTTGCCTGGCAGAAGAGACCAACCCCACCTGGCTACAGCCTCCCTTCAGGTAGCTGTAGACAGCAATGAGCTCTGCCCTGAGCCTCCTCTGCTGCAGGCTGCACACCCCCAGCTCCCTCAGCCTCTCCTCACAGGGCTGTGCTCCAGGCCCCTCACCAGCCTTGCTGCCCTTCTCTGGACACCTTCCAGCACCTCAACATCTCTCTTGAATTGAGGAGCCCAGAACTGGACACAGCACTCAAGATGTGGCCTGAGCAGTGCTGAGCACAGGGGCAGAAGAACCTCCCTCGTCCTGCTGGCCACACTGCTCCTGAGCCAGCCCAGGATGCCATTGGCTCTGCTACCCACCTGGGCACACTGCTACCTCATCTTCAGCTCCTCTCTACCAGTACCCCCAGCTCCCTCTCTGTCTGGCTGCCCTAGGCCCCTCTGTCCCCAGCCTGTAGTGCTGCTTGGGGTTGCTGCAGCTAAAGCATATTTGGGAGCAGGCTTTGGCTGGCTAGCAGTGCCTGGACTTTGGGGGAAGGTTGTTGTGCACATTTCATTATCACATTGTGAAATGCAGATTGAGCCAGGCTGCTTGGCTAAGCTTTGCAAAAAGCTAAATGACACCAGCACAGCAGTGAATGGGATTTACAACTCCTGCTTCTGAGCACCTTTGCTGCACAAAAAAACCTGTTTATTAGCACAAGTTTTCCCTTTGTATGTTGTGTTTACTTGTTTCCCAGCAGGGTCTGCTGATGTTAATGGACTCACAGCAGTACATTCTACTTCTGTTATTACAGGTCTAATTCAGTCATTAACATTTCATTAATGGACTGGCCTCCTAGCTGTTTGCATGGCTGTCTAGATATTGATGAGCTTTCTGGTATAGGAAACTGGTATTTAAGGCAGACTTTTAAAGGTTTATTAAAATGCTAGTGGATCTTCATAGCTTTCTGTCATTTATTTTAGAAGATAAAAGCCAAGCCCTAGAATAAATTTGCATTGCAGAAGTTGTTAGCACCTGAATAGAAAATAACTTTCATGTAAATGTGTTAAGGAGAGAGGGGGGGAGAAAGGATTGTACACTTACCTCTTCTAGCTACAAGTCTTCAGTTCCTGCCTTAAAAGCCAAAATGGCTCAGCACTGCCAAGTCCACTGTGCTCAACCTTGGAAGGGACTGCATTTCAGTGGGACACAAATTGATTCTTTTTTCCACCTTGCAGGGCTGTTCTGCAGCTCCACTAGCTCGTGCTTTCAGACTCTAAACTGGAGTTAAACCCCCACAACCTACACCCATCAGAAGCAGCCTTCCTGGTACAGAATCACAGAATGTCAGAGGCAGGAAGGGACCTCATAAGCTCATCCAGTCCAATCTCCCTGCCAGAGGAAGACCACCTAGAGCAGATCACACAGGAACACATCCAGGTAGGTCTTGAATATCTCCAGAGAGGGAGACTCCATGATCCCCCTAGGCAGCCTGGTCCAGTGTTTGGAATCACCCTTACAGGGAAAAACAAAACCCTCCTCATCTCTAAATGAAACCTCCTATGCCTCAATGTCCACCCATTGCCCCTTGCCATCACCCAGCAGAGCCTGACTCCATCCTCCTGGCACTTGCCTTTTATATGTTGATAAACATCAATGAGGTCAAACCTCAGTTTCCTTTTCTCCAAGCTAAAGAGCCTCAGCTCCTCAGTCTCTCCTCATAAAAGGGATGTTCTGCTCACTTCATCATCTTTGTGGCTCCGTGCTGGACTCTCAAGCAGTTCTATGCCCTTCTTGAACTGGGGGGCCCAGAACTGGACCAATGGAATTAAACTAAAGACTGCCCAGAATAGAAGGTCAGTGATTTTGGGGCCCTTAGAGACTATTGCCAAAGAGGAAGATTTATCAGAATACCTGGAGATATTTAGAAGAGATATAGACATGGGATCACAGAATCAAAAATGTTGGAAGAGACCTCTGAGATCATCCAGCCCAACCTAGCACCCAGCCCTGGCCAATCAACCAGACCATGGCACTAAGTGCCCCATCCAGGCTTTGCTTGAGCACCCGCAGGCATGGTGACTCCACCACCTCCCTGGGCAGCCCATTCCAATGCCAATCACTCTCTCTGACAAAAACTTCCTCCTGACATCCAGCTTAGACCTCCCCTGGCACAACTTCAGACTCTGTCCCCTTGTTCTGTTGCTGCTTGCCTGGCAGAAGAGACCAACCCCACCTGGCTACAGCCTCCCTTCAGGTAGCTGTAGTACAGGGGCAGAAGAACCTCCCTTGTCCTGCTGGCCACACTCTTCCTGATCCAGGCCAGGATGCCATTGGCTCTCCTGACCACCTGGGCACACTGCTGCCTCATCTTTAGCTACCATCTACCAGGACTCCCAGGTCCCTTTCTGCTTGGCTGCTCTCCAGTACTCTGTCTCCTGCCTGCAGCTCTGCTTGGGGTTGTTGTGGCCAAAGTGCAGAACCCTGCCCTTGGCCTTGTTCAGTCTCATCCTATTGGCCTCTGCCCACCCATCCTGCCTGGCAAAGTCCCTCTGCAGGGCTCTGATACCCTCCAACAGATCCACACCTGCTCCTAGGTGCCACCTACAAACTGGTGCTTAATGACATAGTGGTAGTGATGGGTTGGTGGTTGGACTCAGTGATCCTGAAGGCCTTTCCAACCCAGAGATTCTGAGAGTCTTTAATTTTCAGGCTTCATTCATTTCCTAGCTTTATCAACAGTGCAGTGGCATCCACTTATGAAATGCTGTGGGTAATATCTGTACTCCAGTGGAAGGTAAGCATCCATCTGATATTCCTCACTGGAGTTATGAGGTGCTTCCTTTTGCTGCATCTCTGCTTCCCCCCCCCTGCTCCCCATTAAAAGGAACATTTATTTTCAGGCACCACAGAGAATTGGACTACAGTGCATCATATCATAGGAGTGTCTAATGCAAGTGCTTTGTGAAAATTACTAATTTGATATCATAATTATGCCTGCAATATAAAATTATTAAGCAATGTCATATTGCACAGTAAATGGAACTTCTATTGATGTAATAAAATGTATTTCAATTCCATTACAATAACTTTATCATAGCCTTTAATGGTACCCACAGTTAGCAAAACCAAGACACAGCCAGGAAAAAACACTGCTGATAGGTACCCTGAACTGCAATATCAGGTCACAGTAGATATCATTTGAGAGCTTCCTTATGTGCCTTTTTTGCATTTATGAGTACCTGCAACTGAGATTTGTTGTTGTTGTTGCTAGAGAATGGGATGTTAAAAAGCAGAGGTAGGATTAGAGGCTAAGTAAACAAAATCCCCAGGGTCAGTTGCCTTAATAAATTCAGCATTACACATGCCTTTGACTCCTGCTTTATAAATGGAGCTATAAATATTATTGATCTTAAATTTATTTCTTTTTAAAGGGTCTGACTAACTCTATCATGCCAGGATGACATGAAAATAGATCTCTTCATATGCAACCTGAAGCTTATTATCTTGATAAATGCAGCTGTGTCTGAGAAAGAGGAGGGTGGGGGCGTGCAAAGGAAAAGGAGGGACATTGTGTTTTCAGACAAATATGTCCAAGTGGTTTTCTCCTCCTCAGAAGAGTCACAGCCCAGGATGTATGAAATGCTTATTTAAGAGAGAAGGAAAAGGAATGATGAGAAAAGATGCCAAACCCTCATTCTAAATCTTTTCAGCTAGGTTGCTTTCGTCTGTCAGGGTAAATAAAATGAAGAAACAAACCACAACTAGAGAAAAGGGAACAAAAAAAACCCACCCAGAAACCCCAAAACACAAACCCAAACCACAACAGTCAGCTAAAATGTCATGACTTGCTGCACTGCAGGTGTCAACTTGACTTCACTGAAATGGCACACAACTTTGATTTTCTCATCAGGAAAAAATGTTTATTCCCCTCTACCAGACCTAGCAGATAAGAATGTTCTGTGTGGAACATTTTCTATGTTGATAGCATGGATTCCTGCCTATAAGTGATCTTGAGACACAGGCTACAAATATTTGGTGTGCTTTGCCTTGAATTGTTGCCATGAATTATTAAACTGAGCTGTTACTCTCTTGTTCAACTGGCAGCCCTTAATAATTTAAAGACTGGTCTTTAAGAGACTTGCTGTATGCTGATGAACTTCACAGGAAGAAAGGGAACCTCTCAGTTATTTTATATCTTCCTTGATATTTTTTTCTTGGTTTTCACAGGATCACAGAATGTCAGAGATGGAAAAGGACCTCAAAAGCTCATCCTGTCCAATCCCCCTGCCAGGGGGGATCACCTAGACCAGATCACACAGGAACACATGCAGACGGCTCTTGAATACCTCCAGAGAGGGAGACTCCATAGCCCGCCCTGGGCAGCCTGTGCCAGTGCTCTGTCACCCTTACAGGGAAAAAAAAATCTTCCTCAGGTTCACATGGAGCCTTCTATGCCTCAGCTTCCACCCAGTGCCCCTTGTGCTGTCACTGGGCATCACCCAGCAGAGCCTGGCCCCAGCCTCCTGCCACTCACCCTGCATGTATTTATAAGGATTGGTGAGGTCACCTCTCAGTCTCCTCCAAGCAGCACAGCCCCAGCTCCCTCAATCACTCCTCATAAGATGTTCCCTTCCCTCAGTCATTTTTGTGGCTCTGCACTGTACTCTCTCAAGCATCTCCCTGCCCCTCTTGAACTGGGGGGCACAGAACTGGACACAATACTCCAGATGTGGCCTCACCAGGGCAGAGTGGAGGGGAAGGAGAACCTCCCTCGACCTACTAACCACATCCCTTCTAATACACCCTTGCTGGCCACGAGAGCACACTGCATGCTCATGGCCATCCTTCCATCCACCAGGACTCCCAAGTCCTTCTCCTCTTCATTGCTCTCCAACAGTTCAGTCCCCATCCTATACTGCTCCCTGGAGTTGTTCTTTCCCAGGTGCATGACTCTACACTTGCCCCTCTTGATCTTCACTCAATTTCTCCCTGCCCAGCTTTTCAGCCTGCCTAAATCTCTCTGAATGGCAGCAGAGCTCTCTGATGTGTCAGCCACTCCACCCAGCTTGGTGTCATCAGCCAACTTTTTAGTAAGGCATATGTCATGTAATGCATTAGAGAGGCTCCCAGTTCTATCTGTCCTGATTTTTGTCCTTAATGCATTTCAAGACATGCAAGGTGTTACTAGACACCTTTATTATTTTAGCATGGCAGACAACATAGCTTTACACTTGGTTTCATAGGGATCAACCAGATTTGTCCTTGAGAACTTAGCTGGATTTCATTCCTGTAGCCAGATATGGGAAACTCACACTTCCTGACCATTCAAGTGCAGCTCATGGGGTAAAGGTTTGATTTGTTCTAGGCAATGAGGTAGGAAATAACCTGCAGTTGTCACATGGGTGCATGGCAGTTTATAGGGAATCAGTGGCCACTTGGGATGGCAGCCTTCTTGCACTGGAGCACTATCTGATGCTGCAAAAGAAAAAGGCCAGTTCTGGAGCCCCTATTGCAAGAAAGATCTGGATGTGATGAAATGTGTCCAGAGAAGGGCCAAGAGGATGGTCAGAGGGCTGGAGCTCCATTCTATAGAAACAGACAGGGACTTGGGGCTGTGTAGTCTGGAGAAGAGAAAGTTCTGAGGTGACCTTATTGTGGCCTTCCAGTGTCTGAAGGGGTCCCACAGAAAAGCTGGGAAGGGAATTTTCAGGATGTCAGGCAGTGATAGGCATAGGGGGAATGGAGCAAAACTCTAAGTGGGTAGAATCAGACTGGATATTAGGAAGAAGTTCCTTACCATGAGGGTGGTGAGACACTGGAGAAGGTTCCCAGGGAGGTGGTGGCAGTCTCAGTCCTGGAGAGGTTTAAGGCCAGGCTGGATGAGGCACTGGGCAACTTGATGTAGTGTGAGGTGTCACTGCCCATGGCATGGGGGATGGAACTGGTTGATCGTTGAGGTCCCTTCCAGCTCTGAGTCTATGACAAAACAGAAAGTCTGAGAGTCAGTTGATGTTTATGAACCACAATGATGTGTTACTTAAGAGACATTAAGATGTTACTTAAGATGCTCATTTTAAGCAGCACCAGCATAGCAAGTACAAAATGCTAACTTGAAGCATCACAGGAAGTATGACTAATCCTCACTGCTGCACATCCTTAAAATGCATCATATTTCTTTCCCACATATGTCCTTGTAGCCTCATAAAACAAACCATTTCATTGCATGATTATGGGTTTGTGTGTGCATAGATCACAAAATGTTAGCTACTGAACAAAAAAAAAAGTAAGGATATAGATTTTGACATCAGAGAATTATTTTCCTGCTCTCCCTTGTCTTTGGATCTAAAAGCAGAGCTACTCAACTGTTTCGTCTGGCCCAAGTCCAGGGCTGCATGGCATGGTGAGAGATGCCAAGAATAGTGATGCCACATGAAACAGAAGTTAGCTTCTGCAAGCTCAAAATGATCACAGGGCAATTGGTATGTGAACTGCTATGAAGAACAATCTCATTTAGTTTTCTGGTCTGGGGTTATTTTGGTTTGGGCAACTGAATTTTGTTCCTGTTAATGAGATGTGTGAGATGCTTTGATTGCTTTGCGACACAGCATTCAACAACCACTTTGACTGACAGCTCACTATCACAGAACTGGCAAGGCTGGAAGGGCCCTCAAGGACCATCCATTTCCAAACCTCCTGCCACAGGTAAAGACACCTCACACTAGATCAGGTTGCTCAGAACCACATTCAGCCTGGCCTTAAAAACCGCCAGGGATGAGGCTTCCACAACCTCCCTGGCCAACTCATTCCAGGGTCTCACCACCCTCACACTGAACAACTTCTGATATCCAGTCTGAATCGACCCACTTGTAGTTTTGCTCCATTCCTACCAGTCCTATCACTACCTGACAGCCCTGAAGTCCTTCCCCAGCTTTTCTGCAGGACCTCTTCAGATACTGGAAGGCCATAATAAGGTCCCCTGGGAGCCTTCTCTTCTCCAAATTGACCTGCTGCAACTCTCTCAGCCTGTCCTCAATAGGAGAGGAGCTCCAGCACTCTGATCATGCTTGTGGCTCTTTTATGGACACCTTCCATCACATCCATACCTTTCTTGCATTAGGACCTCCAGAAATGCATGACCCTACCTTCCCTGGGCATCTCCTTCCCAGAACCACAGAATTTACCAGGCTAGAAAAGACCTTCAGGATCATTGAGTCCTTCAGTCCTTAGTACAGACCAAGGCAACAAAAACTGCAATGAAGAGCCATTAAAAATGTTTTCAGCACTTCAAATCTTGTCTTCATCTGGAAAAAAAACCTAAATGTACAAGAAAAAATACAAAACTTGTCCAGTGTGAACTTCACCACCAGATCAAACCACTTTGCTAGGAAGCTGTGTGTAAAGCAGCCACATGCAGCTATCCTTCTAATTAATCCACATTACAGATTGATATCATTGCTTAGCCTTTGAGCTGCCAAAAGGGTAGAAGAGCCAATACAACAGCAAATGTATATGGGATATCATGTGATAATCAAATATATTGTTACTGTGAGATGGAAAAAGGTGAACTTCTCATTCTTACTCCAAGATAAAACTCCTCCCTACTTCTGTCAATACTTAGAGACACAGCTCTCGTGGCTCTGGTTGGCAGGAGACAATAAAGATTTGTGGAGGACACAGTGCACATCTCAACACTTGTTTAAATCATCTAATTCTAGAACCTTGTTCTGTTAGCAGATATTTCTCTTTTGGAGCACACAATGAGTGCCTGATCACTTCCTTGATCACTCCTTATCACTTTCTAATGATACCTGCCTCCCAACACAAGCTGAAGCACCCCAGAGACTCTGCTTCATCACCAGTTATTTCATGTCTGCTTGCCCCATGTGAATGCACACATCTTAAGACTGTTTCTCCTCTCTATAGCAGACAAATGGCTAAAGTCCAGTCTGGGTTCCTCAAGTAAAGAGGGATATTGAGATATTGGAATGTGTTCAGAGAAGGGCAACAAAGCTGGTGTGGGGCCTGGAGCACAGCCCTGTGAGGAGAGGCTGAGGGAGCTGGGGGTGTGCAGCCTGCAGCAGAGGAGGCTCAGGGCAGAGCTCATTGCTGTCTGCAGCTACCTGAAGGGAGGCTGTAGCCAGGTGGGGTTGGCCTCCTCTCTCAGGCAAGCAGCAACAGAACAAGGGGACACAGTCTCAAGTTGTGCCGGGGGACATCGAGGCTGGATGTTAGGAGGAAGTTGTTGGCAGAGAGAGTGATTGGCATTGGAATGGGCTGCCCAGGGAGGTGGTGGAGTTGCTATCCCTGGAGGCATTCAAGGAAAGCCTGGGTGAGGCACTTAGTGCCATGGTCTGGTTGATTGGCCAGGGCTGTGTGCTAGGTTGGACTGGATGATCTTGGAGGTCTCTTCCAACCTGGTTGATTCTATGATTCTATGTCAACAATTGCTTCATGAATAAAGTCACATTTCTTCTTTATATTTCCCCTTGAAAACTCTATTTGCACGAGGAAACCTCAGTAGTTGTTAGAGGTCAGATAATTAAAGCCTGGAATGTTTTTTTTTTCAAGCTTTTCCAAGTTCTACAGTTTTAATGGATATCAAAATCACTCACTGAAATCAAGTAAGACTCTATAATTGCAGTCATAGAATATCAACCAAGTTGGAAGAGACCTCCAAGCTCATCCAGGCCAACCTAGCACCCAGCCCTGGCCAATCAACCAGACCATGGCACTAAATGCCCCAGCCAGGCTTTGCTTCAACACCCCCAGGGACAGTGACTCCACCACCTCCCTGGGCAGCCCATCCCAATGGCAAGTTACTCTCTCTGGGAAGAATGACTACCAAGAGGGAGAAAAGGTCCACTCCCTGGTGGTGTTTAATTTTCTTTGTGTGCAGCAGAAGGTGTTTTAAAAACTGTTTCTGGTGAACAAAGTGAGAGAGGACTCAACCACCTGAAAAGTCAGACTTGATCAAATTAAGCATTCATGGTACTGAATCATAACATTAGGATAAGTTAGAGCTTGGAACAAGTACATCAGATAATCAGTGGCCATATTAAAATGTGTTAAGGATGAGATACACAAATGCTGTGGAAAAATAGGAATTAAGGAGTTTTCCCTCTACAGCAACACTTCAATAGGAGTATAGAGGTTAGCAAAGGAAGGATTTCCCTTGCATCACAGAATTTGATGACCACTCAGCTAAGACACCAAAAAAAAAGACAACTAAATCCAGGATATGATACTGATACTCATTGCTCTCATCTGACTTCTTGCAAACAATCTGACCCAAATCACATGGAAACAAGCAATAAAAATCTCATTGAAGAGCAATACAAAGAATTTGTATCTCGCCTGCTGAATCTCTCCATCTTTTCACCTGGAAATGTTTCCACATCAGGGTAATTTTGAACTTGGTGAAAATAATGCAATTATTTGTAGAAGGCAACATCATCTTTTTCCTGATATGGAGGCACTGAAATACCTCCTGATACATTAGGAACATCTCACCAGCAAATACTCTTGGCTCCTACTCACTGACATGCCCTTGATGAAAATGGGCTTTAAAAGCCTGGCTCCAGGCATTTCCTTTTCCTGCCACAGGAGGGTTTAAATAGATGGCAGGAGGAGGCACACATGTCACATCAGATGAACAGGGGCTACTCGGGTCCCATCTCTGCTTGCCCAGTGAAAGATAATTCCTGCATGACCTAGAACTATGAGTTTAAAACAATACCAACATGTAAGCAGGTTATTTTACAAGGAGCATATGCTCTAAAGAAACTTATTTCTGCAATAAGGTCTATGCACAAAATAAACAGGTACTTCATGAGGCTGCAGGTGTTATGGATTCTCCATTCCCATCTTAAACCCACTGGACAGATCTTTCAGCTCCCACCCTCAATGCAATCATATTCCTCTCTGTGCACAATTGTCACAAACATAAATGTCCTGGTTTGGTGTCATTCTGTCATGCCTTGAAGGGGTCTGAAACATGGGAAAGATGCAAGGATGTAGAAAAGAAGAGTCATTGGAAGCAACCAGCAATAGAACAAGGGGACATAGTCTCAAGTTGTGCTGGGGGAGGTCTAGGCTGGATCTTAGGAGGAAGTTGTTGGCAGAGAGAGTGGTTTGCATTGGAATGAGCTGCCCAGGGAGGTGGTGGAGTCACCATCCCTGGAAGTGTTCAAACAAAGCCTGGGTGAGGCACTTAGTGCCATGGTCTAGTTGATTGGATAGGTCTGGTGGATAGATTGGACTGGATGATCTTGGAGGTCTCTTCCAACCTGGTTGATTCTATGATTCTATGATATATGGTGGCACATCAGAATTGTCCACTTCCATTTCCATGCAAATGCTTACAATAAGGGAAAAAAAAATGACAGGAAGTCTGAAGAGGAGAGGTGGAGAAAGGATATCAGAAGACTGGGAAAATTAGGATAAATTATATTGGATATGAGGAAAAAATTCTTACTAGAAAGGGTGATCAGGCAGTGGAGCAGGCTGCCCAAGGTGGTGGTGAAGTCGCTTTGCCTAAAGCTGTTCAGGAAACATGTAGACATGGCACTCTGGGACATGTTTTAATGGCCATGGTGGAGTTGGGTTGATGAATGGACCCAATGATCTTAGAGGTCTTTTCTGACCTAAGCAATTCTATGGTTCTATAACTGTACAGCACCTTCCTGAGATGATAAATTTTAAAAAGCACCTAAACTGGCAGGGAATGAGTGACTGGTTGGGTGTATGGCTTGAAGGGTTTTCCTAGAGAAGCCCTTGAGACTTGGAGGGATGTGTGGAATGAGAGCCGAGACACTGGAAACACAAAGCGAGCACCAGAAGACATCAGATCAAATCATCTTTTAGTCTGCACCACCAGGTTTTACAGCCACAGCTTTCCCTGCTCTATCTGAGGCTCCACTGCTGCTGGTCCCCATGGCCGTGTCTACATCAGGCATCACAGACCCCATTCCTCCCTGGAAGGATGTGGGAACCGCTCAGCCAAGTGCTATAAAGGGAACTCCACCACCTCCTGACGTGTGAGCGCGGGGATTTGTTTGAGGAGCAAACACCAGCGAGCAAACACAGCTGTTCCAGCCATTACACAGCTTTTCGTCCATGAACACTTTGAGGCCTCCAGAAAGACTCTCTGGGAGGTTGCAGAGCAACGTGCAGGTGGGGAGGGATCTCTTTTAAGCATTTAAAAGTGCTTCTCAGCCTCGGGGCTGCCTGTTAAAATCAGGTCTCACTCTCTAGCACATTACCTCTACTCCTTTGTTCAAAACCTCCTTGTGCAGGTTCACCTCCCCTGTCTTCAAGGTTCAAGGCAAAGGCACAAGACATTCCCAAAGTCCTGGGAATTATGCTCAGCCTTGCAAAGCTTTTCTGTACTCTTTAATGAAAACTCAGTGTGGTTGTAATGGAGAGAAAACACCTTAAGCAGACCCTTGACAAGAAACATAAGAAGAAAGAAAGGGGTGGACCCCATTAAGCAGGAAGTTCGACCAGGGTTAGAGAAGCAAAAGACCACAGCGCACAAAGTTTAAACACCAAATCACTTTGCCACCATCAGATGGCCAGGAAGAGTTAAAATTTAGGTCTGCAAAAAAAAGTATGACAAGAAATAACCTGTTCTAGTGGGAGGTGTCCCTGTCTATGGCAGGGGGGTTGGAACTGGATGAGCTTGGAGGTCCCTTCCAACCTAAACCATTCAATAACTCTATGATTCTATCTCATAGAATCATAGAATCTACCAGGTTGGAAGAGACCTCCAAGATCATCCAGTCCAACCTAGCACCCAGCCCTGACCAGTCAACCAGACCATGGCACTAAATGCCCCATCCAGGCTTTGCTTCAACACCTTCAGGGACAATGACTCCAGCACCTCCCTGGGCAGCCCATTCCAACACCAATCACTCTCTCTGACAACAACTTCCTCCTAACACCCAGCCTAGACCTCCCCTGCCACAACTTGAAACTGTGTCCTCTTGTTCTGTCTCTGAGTGCCTGGGAGATGAGACCAACCCCACCTGGCTACAACCTCCCTTCAGGCAGTTGTAGAGAGCAACTCCAGGCTGAACACCCCCAGCTCCCTCAGCCTCTCCTCACAGGGCTGTGTTCCAGGCCTCTCACCAGCTTTGTTGCCCTTCTTTGAACATGTTCCAGTACCTCTCTACATAGAGAGAGGTTGGACTGGATGAGCTTGAAGGTCTCTTCCAATCTGGCTGATTCTATGATTCACTTGAAAGAAGGAGATGGAAATTTCCACATCAATAATTTTCCAAGCCAAATCCTCAACAGGACAGTGGAGGCAACAGAGCTCTCATTTCCTACCCAGTCCAAGACATCTCAATCTTCTCATGTTATTCAAATCTAATAAAAGATTAATATCTTTTTAGAATAAAATAACCTGTAAGTATCTGAAGGTAAACACATAATTATTGACTCTGACTGTGTCCCTCAAAGAAGGCACCAAAAGAGAAAGTTAAATACTTTTCTTTTCCTTTTTAAAGCACATTCTGTCAAAAACATCACCAAGTGAAGGCTCTCTGAGCACATTTCACTTCGAAATGACTGCCTTTCTCTTTTGGAGTTGCTGAGAAGGCAGACATTCTTAGTGAGGTCAATGAGACTTACTGATTGCACAGTGCTAAGGAAAATTAGGCTACTTATTTGGGAACTAAATCTGGATTTTAAGAGCATTCAATGAAGTCTCACTTTGGAGTGTTTTGGAGCTGGCCTACATTCATAAAGAAAAGTTTGAGGCATTGAGCAGCAACTTTTCAGAAGAGCACAATTATTTGTTATGTGTTTTGTAGCAATTAAAGGCAATTCACCCAGTTTGAAGATGATGATTGGGATGGGGGAGGGGCTGGCCACCCTTCTGACAAGACAGCATCTCACAATCCACTCAAGATGCTGACAGAATCACAGAGTCATTTAACTAGAAAGAGATCTTCGAGGCCAGTCGTTAACCCAGCACTGCCAGGTCACCACTAAACCGTGGCCCTCAGCACCACATCTACACAGCTTTTCAATCCCTCCAGGGATGGGGACTCCACCTTCCCTCTTCCAGAGCTTGACAGCCCTTTGGGTGAAGAGTTTTTCTCCTAATAACCAACCTGGCACAATTTAGCACAGGAAGTTCCACCTCAACATGAGGAAGAACTTTGCTGTTCACAGAGCACTGCCACAGGCTGCCCAAAGAGTTTGTGGAGTCTTGGTCCCTGAAGACTTTCCAGCCCTGTCTGGATGTGACCTGCTCTAGATTCTATGGTCCTGCTCTGGCAGGAAGGTTGGATTCAATGATCTCTGGAGGTCCATTCCAGTTGTTACAGGGGATTTGCCTTGCACCTTTCCTTGAGTCTATCACATTGATTTTTAATCAGACATAGAATCATAGTATCAAACAGATTGGAAGAGACCTCCAAGCTCATCCAGTCCAACCTAGCACCCAGCCCCAGCCACTCAACTAGACCATGGCACTAAAGGCTTCATTCAGTCCCTTCTTGAACACCTCCAGGGACGGTGACTGAACTCTTGTTCCTTGAGAGAAGGCAACTGACCCCTGCACACCTTGCTACAACAAGGTAGGTGTCCCCAGTGCTTGTCACTTCTGAGGTATCCAGTGGCCAAGGAGTGGGTACCCAGAATGGTATTTGTCCCACCAGTGTTTGCCTTTCACTTTTATGTCAGGATAAGAAGTGATGGAGATATTTTCAGCAGGAGGGACAAAAGTAAGGGCTATAAATAAACAGCTTCTGTGGTTTAGTGTGATTGTCCAGATTTAAAGAACACTATCCCCAAAAGTCCCTCTCAGGGAGTTTATCAGGTCAGTTTATTGCTGATTTCTTTCATATCTGCAATCAGCAGGAATCTGAGCTGTTGATATTCTTTAGGGCTTTGATGTTCACAACAATAATCATGTAAAATGACAACTTCCCCTGCTAAAAAGCATTTTAAACCCGCACATAGCCACCCACTTGAAACTAAAACAACTGCTATTGCTATCAGCTTAAGTAATCACTTTCCCAGCTGACAGATGTAAAGCTCCCTGTTCAGATAATGACTTTCCCAGCTGACAAGAGCCAGGGAACAGGAAGTGTATGTGGAGATAAGTGCTTGGGAATTAGAGGACAGCCAAAGTTTGCAGCTACCTGTATTATCTGCATGAGGTTAGTTTATTTCTGCTGGCAGGATTTGACCTGGAATCAGCACAAACAGACATTTAAAAACCTGTTTGGGGCAGCAGTATCCTTCCTTACAGGTAAATTTGAGGGGTTTAATGTTTATTTACTTACTTGTTTTCTATTTGAGAGCAAAATCATCACATCAGCCAGGAGCTGCAGTTTTCAGCAGTGCTTTTACAAGGCAAGGAGAAGGGGTAATGTGGTGGATTGTTTCACTCCATGCTTCAGCCAAACTCCTTCCCTGATTTGCAGCAGGGTTGGAAATGCAGAGCCTCCTGGCTAGAAAAAAGTATAAATACATAATAAATGCAATCTTTTTTTTTATCAGCTATGTGGCCCAAGCAGAGAACTGACAAACTATGTGCTTTATTCCTAGGATTCACTCTTCCATCAGGTAGTAAGGAGTTTAGTACCAGTTTGCAAAAGGAGAATCTCAAGTCCTATTTAACACTTTGCACCCAAAATCCTCAGTGCCTTTGGATGTGGCTCAAACAATGGCAAATAGCTAGTTCCTAAATCACACCCACAGAATCACAGAGTGTCAGGGGCTGGAAGGGGCCTTGAAAGATCATAGAATCATAAAATCAAGCAGGTTGCAAGAGACCTCCAAGCTCATCCTCTCCAACCTGGCACCCAGCTCTCTCCAGTCAACTAAACAATGGCACTAAGCACCTCATTCAGGCTTTTCTTGAACACTTCCAAGGGTGGGGACTCCACCACCTCCCTGGGCAGCCTATTCTAATCCAACCTCCCTGCCAAAGAAGGAGCTCAGAGAGCATGGAGAGCTACCTCTCCCAAACAGATGGTGTTACTCACCTGGACATGCCAAAGAGGACATGGTATTTGAAAAGTCCTGGTGGTCAGGTGAAGCCTTTGGAGACTGGGAAAAGGGAAACTTTGCACCCATTGTTTTAAAAGAGAAGAGGACCCTGGGAACTACCAATCTTTTAGTCCCTTGTGTGCCTGGGAAGATGATGGAACAGGTCCCCTGTTCAAGAGGGACATAGAACTGCTTGAGACACTACAGTGCAGAGCCACAAAGATGATAAAGGGAATGGAATATCTCTCTTGCAAGGAGAGCCTGAGGAGCTGGGGCTGTGCTGCTTGGATAAGAGGAAGCTGAGAGGTGACCTTATCAATGTTTATCAATATGTAAAGGATGAGTGGCAGGAGGCTGGAGCCAGGCTCTGCTGGGTGATGCCCAGTGACAGCACAAGGGACACTGGGTGGAAGCTGAGGCATAGGAAGTATCATTTAAACAAGAGGAGGAATTTTTTTTCCCTGTGAGGGTGACAGAGCACTGGAGCAGGCTGCCCAGGGCAAGTTGTGGAGTCTCCCTCTCTGGAGATATTCAAAACCTTCCTGATGTGTTCTTGTGTGGTCTGCTCTGGGTTATCCTGCTGTGGCAGGGAGGTTGGACTGCATGAACTCTAGAGGTCCCTTCCAGTCCCTGACATTCTGTGATTCTAAGGCACATGGAAGGCAAGGAGGTGATTCAAAACAGACATCCTGGCTTCACCAAGGGTAAATCCTGCTTGCCCAACCTAGTGGCTTTCTATGATGGAATGAGTACACCAGTGCACATGGGAAGAGCTATGGATGTCTTCTGTCTGGACTACTGTAAGGACTTTGACTCTGTCCTCCATGAATTCCTTTCTAAGTTAGAGAGAGAAAGATTTGAAGGATGGATTGTTTGTTGGATACCAATTTGGTTGGATGATACCATATAGACAGTAGAGGTCAGTGGCCTGGTGTGCAGATGGAGACCCATGTGGTGTCTCTCAGGGGCTCAAACTGGGACCAATGCTGTTTAATATTTTAACCAGTGGCACAGACATGCCATGGTACTTTGTCCATATTTGAAAGTAGTGAATTTAATCCTGTGTAGAACAGGGAATAAGAGGTCATGTTAGCACTCCCTGGAGCTGTCAGGACAGTAAGGCTGAAAATCTGATAGCAGTTTCATGGCTCAGCCTTTTCTTGTAGATTTACTGTGTCCAGTTCTGGGCCCTTCAATTTAAGAAAGACCTTCCAGAGAAGGCACCAAGGCTGGTGAGGGGCCTGGAGCACAGCCCTGTGAGGAGAGGCTGAGTGAGCTGGGGGGGTGCAGCCTGCAGAAGAGCAGGCTCAGGGCAGACCTCATTGCTGTCCGCAACTGCCTGAAGGGAGGTTGTAGCCAGGTGGGGTTGGGCTCTTCTCCCAGGCACCCAGAGACAGAACAAGGGGACACAGTGTCAAGTTGTGCCAGGGGAGGTCTAGGCTGGATGTTAGGAGGAAGTTGTTGTCAGAGAGAGTGATTGGCATTGGAATGGGCTGCCCAGGGAGGTGGTGGGGTTGCTGTCCCTGGAGGTGTTGAAGAAAAGCCTGGATGAGGCACTTAGTGCCATGGTCTGGGTGAGTGGCCAGGGCTGGCTGATAGGTTGGACTGGCTGACCTTAGAAGTCTCTTCCAATCTGTCTGATTCCATGATTCTTTTCCAACCTGGTTAATTCTGTGATTAACACACCAGAAGGTAACTAACTTGTCCTAGAATAACAGAATCTCCAGTACTTGTTAAAGTAACCCTGCTGGGCTGATCATCATAGGAACTTACAACCCAAACATCATATTTTAGCATTCACCAGGAAATGACAAGACTAAGGACCTCAGGCTGCAAGTCTCTGAAAGTATCAGCACAAGCCAGCACATGTGACTGTCAGGTTGATATAAAATGAAATATTCCTATTCATGATGCCAGACTGAAATTTTTATTAGCTTTGGCCAAACAGGGAAGAAAACATTTTGTTGTTTTTATCTTGTGCCCCCTATCCTGCAATATTAATGTTCTAAATCGAGCAAACAAATTCATCAGCTTCACAAGAAATAAAGAAATGAAATAAATAAAATGATTGAGCAGCTGTATCAGTAGTTTTCATGTCAATGACACCCAAAAACTGCGAGAAAAATAATCAGTTTTTCAGTTTAACTCTCACCATGGCCTTATTACATCTGTTTCTATATCTTATCTCCATATAAATTTGCTTTTTTCAAGTTAAGCTTCCCACAGTCGTAATAATAAATCAAAAGTGAGGCTTTTACTCAGTGTCTGTTTCTTCTCTTCTGTTTAGAAGGCACTGGAGGTGGAAAACAGCATCCATGAGAAAAGTAACCCAACACAGGCTACAGAAAGGGCATGAGCTAAATAAAATCGTGATAAGAACTAAAGAGAAAGGCTCTGACATCCGATCATTGAGAAAAGAAAGGATCAAGATGAAGAGAAAAAACATGTAAATAGAATCAGAATCAACCAGGTTGGAAGAGCCCTCCAAGCTCATCCAGTGCAACCTATCACTCAGTCCTAGCCAATCAAACAGACCATGACACTAAATGCCTCATCCAGACTTTGCTTGAACACCTCCAGGGACAGCAACTCCAGCAGGTTTTTAAGGCCAGGCTCTGAGCAACCTGATCTAGTGTGAGGTGTCCCTGCCCATGGCAGGGAGTTTGGAACTGGATGATCCTCAAGATCCCTTCCAGGCCTGACAATTCTAGGATTCTTGAAGTATAAAAAAGGTCTCACAGCACACACTGATGGTAGGAAACAAATCCAAAGCTCCACATGTTGTCTTAAAAAGAATTAGTAGTTCATTGGGAACCTGCTTTGGCCTCACACCCGTGGCATCCCACACCAGAAACGAGTATTTCCTTCTGAAACACGCTTGGTAAACTCCAAAAAGACCATCCCTTCACATGTTGAGCATATCTATACTTAAGGGGTTAATAAACCCTTACAGTATAGCAAAATCACAAGTTTTATGCCTCCACTCTGTGCAGTTGGGGCTCCTAAGAGAGGAGTAATTGCATTGTAGTAACGTTGGAGCTCGATTTAGGTCTCTGCATCGGTGGAATGAAGTGTGTCTTACTCCTCAGGTGTGAGACTTGGCGGCTCTGCCTCCTGCAATATTTTATCCCAACACTGTCAGAAACTGCTCAGCAGTGCCAATTCTTACTGAACTGGGTGTGTTATAAATCCAGTGTAAGCAGGGGATTTCGTATGCCAACAACGCTTCTCAACCTTTACCTTATTACCGCACTTCTTGGCTGCTCTGAGATAAAAAAATCTTTCAAGCTTTTACTTTTCAGGTTTTTACTGCTCGTGTTTGAAATCTCAGATAACGCAGCCAAGTGCAAGGGGGGAGTTCAGGGCTGCTTTATGATTTTCTTTTATCAAAAATGGTGATCTACAAAGCCTGAAAGCGTAAATCCAATGCTGGTGGATGAGGTCAAGTGAAACCACACCCATTCCCTCGACAGATCTTCTTTTTTTCTTCCTCTAGCAGACAACTTTATGTGGGCTGCAGAAATGACTCTGTGTCAGACAAGAAAGGCTTGCCCTCGGGTTGAACTCAATGCCAAAGAAGTCAGGAGCTTTCTGCATGCAATCATAGAATCATAGAATCAGGCAGGGTTGGAAGGGACCACAAGGAGCAGCCAGTTCCAACTCCTATACCATGGGCAGGGGCACCCTACCCTAGAGCAGGCTGCCCACAGCCTCATCCAGCCTGGCCTTAAACCTCCAGGGATGGAGCCTCAACCACCTCCCTGGGCAACCCATTCCAGCCTCTCACCACTCTCATGCTCAACAACTTCCTCCTCACATCCACTCTGAATCTCCCTACATCCAGCTTAGCTCCATCCCCCCCAGTCCTGTCACTACCTGACAGCCTAACAAGTCCCTCCCCAGCTTTTTTATAGGCCCCCTTCAGCTACTGGAAGGCCACAAGAAGGTCACCTGGGAGCCTCCTCTTCTCCAGACTGAACAGCCCCAACTCTTTCAGTCTGTCCTCCTAGGAGAGGTGCTCCTAAATCAATCTCCTTTTCAGCTCCCTGATATTTCTAAGTCTTTCAACCTCATCCTGTATTTTTTCAGCCTCCATTTTTTTCCTCCCCCCAAGTGCTGCTGATGAGGTTCAGCAGAGGAAGCTTTTCTCTTCCCAAAACTCATAGTGAACTTCAGTGTCCTGTATGCTGAAGACACATTATCTGTGAGTTTTGGAGGTGAAGTTCCTCCATAATGAAATTCAGATGAGCAGGAACTAGGCTAGAAACAGTGTCAGGAACTCTGAGGGCTAACGACAAGACAGGTTTGGCACAGAGGGATGCGCGAAACGAAATCACCACAGTGAAGGCTTCCAGAGGAAAATGTTAACTGTCTTGTAAGAGGGAAAGTGTGTGACACGAGGAACAGGGAGGAATGGCAACCACATGTCAAGCAGCACATGTTATTTACCTTCCTTTAGCGTGTCTTCCTAGCAGAAGGTTAAGCACTCCAGGAGAGGGATGGGATTTTTCTTGTGTTAACTAATTCTGGACAAAAGTGAGGGGAGATTTGCTTTCTTCAGCATGCCTTCATATTAATTGTTTTATTGAGCTAGCTGTGGGAGCACAGATTTCCCAATGCCAGCATAAAGGAGCGTTATTTATAAGCTAACTGATCCCACAAATTCTACACTTAGCTCAACGTTTCCGTTGGAAAAACTGAAAGGATCTTTAGGAAACAAAAAGAAAAATGTATTTCATACTTTACACTAAGGCAGCTAAGTGATACAGGTTTTCCAGGGAAAGGAAAAAACAAACCCAACACCCAGGTTTTTACAGCTCATGTAACAGATCTCAAATCAGAAATGCTGCCTGTTATTACATCTTTCCCTATTATTACATCTTTCCTCCCTTGATTTTTTTTTCCCCCTGCCTTACAGGTGTCCTTAGTTACAGCCATCAGTAAAAAACAAAACACACATGCAGGCTATAAATCTCTATCTGTGTACTAATTCATAAGAGTAAAATATTTGGAGTTACTCCTTCCAATTTCCTTTCCCTATTCCAGTCGTAATTGCTCTGTGGCGTATCGGGCTTAGGCTTTCAGGAACTCAACTTTAGTCCCAAAAGGTTGGTTAACTGGGGAGACCTGCAAGTGTGGGTTCTGCCTTCGAGGTATTTTAGCAGGAAAAGTTGCCAGGCACAATAAAAGCAACTAAATAAACGCTGCAATCTTTAATCACAGCACTAAGTTGTCACCGCAACCCTTTGGAGATCAATATGGATGAGTCAGTTCATCAGAGCTCGTGCAGAAAAGATACACAATGACAGACAGTAACATCAAATTATATTCCTTAGTAGCAAGGAGTTAATAAATTTCCAGGGGAGATCAAGCATGAATGCTAAGTTCTTTTGTTCTAATATATCCTAACAATGCTCACGGTGTTGCTGCAGTTAAGCTCAACTTTGCTGTTCAAAGATCAATTTAGGGCCTTTATGCAGGGGTTTAAATCACGGCTGAGCTAAACTTGGTATGCAAATTGCAAAGTGATAAAGGGTTGTTTTTTTCTTATGTTCCTTCCTCTTTGTATCACAGTCAGAATCCTTCACCAGACCCCCCAAAAAATAGTAATCATTTTTGTCAGGGTTTAAATGCCATATATACAAGCTACAAAGGAAGAACTGGGGGTTATTTTAGAGTTGTAGAATCATGGCATCAATCAGGTTGGAAGAGACCTCCAAGCTCATCCAATCCAACCTAGCACCCAGCCCTAACCAATCAACCAGACCATGGCTCTTGACATCTTTGACATCAATACTAAGGAGAAAAAATATACAACCAAAAGAACCAATCAACCAAAACCAGCAACCAGAAAACCCCAAACAAATTAACAACCAACCAACCAACATCTCCAGAAGACAGGGCTTGCTACATATGAAAAGCAGGACTTTATATGTTGTGATATGAGACAACCTGGACTTGAGGAACAAAGAGCTTGGAGAGCTTTGACAGGGGAGAGCATTCCATAACTGCAAAGCAAAACACACAGAAACTATCACCAAGCCTAAACCAGACATTAGGTATATTGATAATCAAGGTTGGAAAGTCAACCAATCATGCCCAGAAATTACTAGGGAGAGGATCTAGAAGTGGAAGTATTACATTAAATATTATAATTGCTAATTAAACCTTTTAAAACAAAACAGAACAAGGGGCAACAGTTTGCTTATCCAACATGCAAGACACAAAGTTGTGGTTCTGAATTTCCCATAAAACAGATCACAGAATCACAGAATTAACCAGGTTGGAAAAGACCTTTGAGACCATCAAGTTCCACCTATCATCTAACCCTTCTAATTAACTAAACCATGGCACTAAGTGCCTCATCCAGTCACCTTTTTAACATCTTTCATCCATAGAATCATAGAATGACTTAGGCTGGAAAGGACACCAGAGATCACCTGCTCCAAACCCCCTGTCATAAGCAGGGACACCTCTCAACTAGACTTGGCTGCTCAAGGCCTCAACCATCCTGGCCTTGAACACCCCCAGGAAGGATCCACAACCTCTCTGAGAAGTCTATTCCAGAGTCTCACCACCTTCATACTGAACAATTTCTTCCTAAGTTCCAGTCTAACCCTGGTCTCCCTCAGTTTCAAACCATTCCCCTGTGCTGGGGAAGGTCTAGGCTGGGTGTTAGGAGGAAGTTGTTGGCAGAGAGAGTGATTGGCATTGGAATGGGCTGCCCAGGGAGGTGGTGGAGTCCCCATCCCTGGAGGTGTTGAAGCAAAGCCTGGATAGGGCACTTAGTGCCATGGTCTGGTTGCTTGGACAGGGCTGGGTGCTAGGTTGGACTGGATGAGCTTGGAGGTCTCTTCCAACCTGCTTGATTCTGTGATTCTATGATTCTATGATTCTGTGAATATGAGAACAGTTTTTCTTAGAAACCCAAACTGTGAAACAACCTTTTGTTATCAGGACATGAAATGGTAAACCATTACCAGCCAGGAAAGGAAGTATTTAAGAACTTGTGTGTTAAGGCCAAGAAAGCATTTTTGCAGTCCTTTCCTATGTTCCCATAGCTGTTCCCTTTTGCAAAGTATTTCAAGGTTTCAGAATCTGTTAAATTGAAGCTTTAATGAGGAAATGTTGCCAGGCCATGGCTAAACTTAGCATTAGTTTTGTATGTACACATGCAAGGGTGCACATCCACACAGCAAACTTGCAGAACGACCCAGGACTCACTTAGGTGGAACTGGTCACACTTTGTGTTCAATTGAAGTGTTCAAAGGAAGCCCCCTCCCAAAAAAACAGGGAAAAAAGAATCCTTTAAACTCTTATTTGAACTGGGCTGGCATGGAAAATTGTGTTCATATTGTACTCATTTGTGGTCTGCTTCTCCAGAATTTGAACAGATGACAATTCAAAGATAAATTTGCTTTAAAAATAAATGATGAAAAATAACTGCCTGCTCAGCTCCTATTTCATAATCTCAAAAGTATGTTCAGATTCATATAATTAAAGCCTAAAAGTGAAGCCTGATTTTGCATTAGAGCAGCCAGTATGAATGGGCTTCCTCTTTAAATTCCCTTTGTTTGCTGCTGCAGCATTTCACTCCTTACTGGGATGGGTCACAATCAATGAGGGGAATTACAGAAGCATAGAATAAACCAGGTTGGAAGAGACCTGCAAGATCATCCAGGCCAACCCAGCACCCAGCCCTAGCCAATCAAGTAGACCAGGGCACTAAATGCCTTATTCAGTCTTTTCTTGAACACATCCAGGGACAGCAACTCCACCACCTCCCTGGGCAGCCCATTCCAATGTCAATCACTCTCTCTGACAACGACTTCCTCCTAACATCCAGCCTAGACCTCCCCTGGCACAACTTCACACTGTGTCCCCTTGTCCTGTTGCTGGTTGTCTGGGAGAAGAGACCAACCCCACCTGGCTACAGCCTCCCTTCTGGTAGCTGTAGACAGCAATGAGGTCCCCCCCTGAGCCTCCTCTTTTCCAGGCTAAACAATCCCAGCTCCCTCAGCCTCTGCTCATAGTGTTTGTGTTCCAGGCCTCTGAGCTGCTTGAGCTGTGGTCAAGACCACAGGGCAGGAGCTCCAGGCTTCACAGAACCACAGAACTGCAGAAACAACCAGAGTCACCATCCCTGGAGGTGGGACATGTGGACATGGCACTTTGGGACATGGTTCAATGGCCATGGTGGCAATGGCCATGGCTGGACTTGATGATGTCTTTCTAACTGAAATAGTTTCCTGATTCTACATTGCTAACTTTTTGTATTCCCTTTTTAAGCTAAAAGTATCCAAGATATTGACTAAAAGAAACAAATATAATACATTACAGAATCACAGCAACATGCAGGCTGGCAGAGCCCCTCAGCATCACCAACTCCAACCTAGAACCCTACTCTACAAGGGTCATCTTAAACCATAGCCCTAAGCACCACATCCAAACCAACCTTTAACACATCCAGGATGGGTGACTCCACCACGTCCTTGGGCGGCTCATTCCAGTCTCTGACCACTCTCTCCCTGAACATACTTCTTTCTAATGTCTAATCTAAACCTCCCCAGCCTCAGCTTGAAGCCATTCCCAATTAGCTGTGAGCAGAGCCCAACAGCAGCCTCTCCACAATGTCCCTTCAGATAGTTGTACACAGCAATGAGCTCTCCCCTCAGCCTCATCTTCCTCAAACTAACCCAGCTCCTTCAGTTGCTCCTCATAAGATTTATTCTCCAGGCCCTTCCCCAGCTTCATTGAGCTCCTCTGGATCCACTCCAGCACCTCCACATCTCTCTTGTATTGCGGTGCCCAAACCAGAACACAATACTCAAGGTGTGGCCTCACCAAAGCCAAGTCCAAGAGGACAGTCACCTCCCTACTCCTGCTGGCTTCTCTGAGACAGTAGTCAGTGGGAAGCCCATTGAGCATATACGTGCTCACAAATGGGCAGGTGCTTCACTGAGCCAAAGCCCAGGGTTGGGACACTTTGGACAGATCCTTTTTCTCATCTGTGTGTGACCTCTAGCTGTGTTTTCAGCACTCTTTCCTTGCTTTCATTTAGATGGGAGGAAAAAAACCCAAAACAAACACAGACGTTTTCTTTCCTCCATGCAGCAATAGGTTGGAAGCTGAGTGTGTTATGCTATAACTCAAAACCAGTACAATCAGCCAAAACAGCTCAAATATGATCCTGCTGAGAGAGGTGTAGAGCCCAAGGCCTGATTGCAGCTCTTCTATCAATTACATCTCTGGGGGACAGCAAATTGCCTTGCTGGACATGGAGCAGAGAAGTAATTCCCACAAACTTATGAAGGCTTCATCATTTATTTCTTTATTTCTAAACTAAAGGTGGTCAGACCTATTTTGATGCCATTAGTATTAGTCCTAACCCAAAATAAAACTTGTTTTATAATCTCCTTAATGCAGGCTGGGCCCCAATGTCCAGTGAGCCTTGTATTGTCCTCCTGCAGACCTTAGCAAAAGCAAACAGTACTGGAGCTAAGTTCTCTCTCTCTTTTCTACCCATGTCCCTCATCACTACCTTTATAGGGTCTTTAAGTCTCTCCAGGGATAAAGACTCCACTGCTTCTCTGGACAGCCTGTTCCAGGGCTTGACAACCCTTTCAGTGAAGAAATCTTTCTTAACATCCAATCTAAATCTCCCCTGGTGCTGCTAACAGCAGGCTTCAGGTATGGCTCAAGAAACTAAAACCACCCCAAATAAATGAGAAAGTGAAATACCAAGTATGAACAGAGAAAGGAAGAAAGCAGCCCTGGTTTAATCTGCAGAAATAGAAAGCCTCTGGCTTTGTAACACCAAGTAGCTGTTTCTCCTCTGAGTGGCATTAAGACTATAAAGTTCACAACTGAAGGCAAAAGAAGGTGTAGTTGGCAACATAGAATCTTAGAATCACTCAGGGTTGGAAGGGACCACAAGGAACATCCAGTTCCAACCCCCCTGACATGGGCAGGGACACCCTACCCTAGAACAGGCTGCCCACAGCCTCATCCAGCCTGGTCTTAAACACCTCCAGGAATGGGACCTCAACTAACTCTCTGAGCAAACCCATTCCAGGCTCTCACCACTTTCATGGTGAAGAACTTCCTTCTCACATCCAGTCTGACGCATCCTATCAGCTCAAATAGAGGCACACTCAAAGAAGCACTGCAAAGACAGAGTCCAGTTCCACCCTTTCATCTCTGATAAGTCTCAACCCAACTCCAAAACCTGGTCCTGTGGAATGTGTCCAGTTCTGGGCCCACAAATTCAAGAGGGACGTAGAACTGCTTGAGAGAGTCCAGAGCAGAGCCACAAAGCTGATGAAGGGAATGGAATATTTCTCTTAAGAGGAGAGTCTGAGGGAGCTGGGGCTGTGCTGTTTGGAGTAGAGGAGACTGAGAGGTGACCTCAGCAATGTTTATCATAGGCAAAGGATGAGTGCCAGGAGGCTGGAGCCAGGCTCTGCTGGGTGATGCCCAATGACAGGATGAGGGGCAATGAGTGGAAGCTGAGGCATAGGAAGTTTCATTTAAACATGAGAAGGAATTTTTTCCCTGTGAGGGTGACAGAACACTGGAACAGGCTGCCCAGGGGGGTTGTGGAGTCTCCCTCTCTGGAGACATTCAAAACCTGCCTGGATGTGTTCCTGTGTGATCTGCTCTGGGTGATCCTGCTGTGACAAAGGGGTTGGACTGGATGAACTTTCAAGGTCCCTTCCAGCCCCTGACATTATGTGATTCGGTGATGTCCCTGCCCACAACAGGGGAGCTGGAACAAGATGACCCTTAAGGTCCCTTTCAATCTAAGCTACTGTGATTGATTTGGCTTCTTTCACCAGCTTTGAGGGATTTGGGTGAAGGATACATTTGATATCTTTGGAAAATTAAAATCTTGTGCTAATAGAGACAGGGAAATGAGGACAAAAATCTAAGGAACACCCTCCCCTCCCCCCAAAAAATCAAAACCAATAGACAAAGTGTTTATCTATTCCTACCAAATTGCCTTTTCAGGTGTCCAGTGGAAAAGTCAGGGAAATTATCAGTGAGACTGCCTCTTTCTCTTATTCTGCAGGACCAGCACAAATCCTCTGTGGTGTTCACCCCTTTCTGCCTACCCTTACACCCTTTCTCCATCCTTCTCAGTATTGCACCTCTCTCTCTGCATTATCTCCTGCTTCTTCTGCTGTGCCACCCCTCAGATGACATCTAGCCCCTCCTATGTTCATCCATATTTATATCACATCCTGTCCAAGGCTCTCTTCTTCTATTTTTCAACATCTCTGCCTTCCATGGTGGCAGTAAGGCATCAGCTTTCTGACAAATGGCTTTGGTGGTGAAGACTGATTCACTTATTGAAACATATTTTAAAGTGATTGAGACCTTTTAAGCTGCATACACAGCTAATAAGATTGACTGGATGATCTATGAAAGTAGAGTCACCACTTGTTCCTTGTCGTGCTCAAGAGTTGGGTCTATTTTTCACACCACACTTTTCTGAACCAGGGTCTAGGTCTTCATGGTTTGTCTTGGGGTATTTTTTTAATGAGGTTTTACCACAGCAAGATTCTAACATAAATTACAGTCTTGAGATGGTCAGCAATTTGGCTAACAATAATAAAGCAAAATGATTGTTTGCAGTGGGCTAATCTCTTCAACTATAAAAGCCTGGGTTGATTGCTGAGTGCTAGTTCATTGCTTGTCTAGCAGGAGAAGGGAATAGTTTGCTGAACACCAAAAGCAAAAGCTGAAACTGGAAAACTCCTCCATGTGTGCACCCAACATCAAGCAGAGAGAGAATTGCAGTGCCTCAAGGAACAGGGTTAGAATTAAAAAGCCCTTGTTGATAGGAAAATAGAATCATAGAATCAAGCAGGTTGGGAGAAACCTCCAAGCTCATCCAGTCCAACCTAGCACCCAGCCCTGGCCAATCAACCAGACCATGGCACTAAGTGCCTCATCCAGGCTTTGCTTCAACACCTCCAGGGATGGCAACTCCAGCACCTCCCTGGGCAGCCCATTCCAATGCCAATCACTCTCTCTGACAACAACTTCCTAACAACATCCAGCCTAGACCTCCCTGGCACAACTTGAGACTGTGTCCCCTCCTTCTGTTGCTGGTTGCCTGGGAGAAGAGCCCAACCCCACCTGGCTACAGCCTCCCTTCAGGTAGCTTCAGACAGCAATGAGGTCACCTCTGAGTTTCCTCTTCTTCAGGCTAAACAAACCCAGATAGTGTGAAAAACTATGTGGGTATATTAGTGAAATGGAATGGTGCTCAGGGGTAGTGCAGGTGCTTCAACTGGACCTTCAAATGAAGCTTATTTAGCAAACCACAAGTCCTATGATGAGAGGCTGAGGGAGCTGGGGGTGTTAAGGAAAGGAGACTGGATGTGAGGAGGAAGTTGTTGGCAGAGAGAGTGATTGGCATTGGAATGGGCTGCCCAGGGAGGTGGTGGAGTCGCCATCCCTGGAGGTGTTCAAGAAAAGCCTGGATGAGGCACTTAGTGCCATGGTCTGGTTGATTGGACAGGGCTGGGAGCTAGGCTGGACTGAATAAGCTTGGAGTTATCTTCCAACCTGGTGGATTCTATGATTCTATGGATGGGTCACTTAGTGCCATGGTCTGGTTGATTGGACAGGGCTGGGTGCTAAGTTGGACTGAATAAGCTTGGAGGTCTCTTCCAACCTTCTTGCTTCTATGAACCACAATATCAACCAATGCCAATGGACTATCCAGTAGGAAAAAACAATGTGCAAACTAGGAACAAAAAAAAAAACCTCTGGCTATTTTCTCTGCTCTGGCACTATGGAAAAAAAAACCCTGCTTGATAATGAGAAATATTTTGTGCAGTTCCATTAGGATTTACATCCTTTAATGTGAGATAGACTTAAAAATCTATTTTTAACCAAAGAATCTTATTAAAATAAGAAGATTGCCTGGTTTACTGCTTGTAGTTGTTTCAAGCAGCGGTGGCTGATGATGCTCTTTATAAACAATAGGGAATAAATTTAAACAAGCTAAAAGATGTTTAATGTAAAAAAAAAAAAGGGGGTAAAAAAATATATAGAACCTGTAGCTTGAGAAGAAATATGTTGTTTTGAATTGCATATTTTACATGCAATTTATGCTGCAGTTTCTCTTCATTAAGCACATCTCGCAGATTTTTCAAAGCACCAGCATGAATATTATTAACATGTGTTAAAAATGTGTTTAAAATACTGCAGGATGCTTTGTGTTTCCAGCAAAAGTTGAGGTATAATGAAGCAGAGTGGTTGTATTTTCCATAGTGGTTTGAAGGCGGTGTTGATATATAAACCAGGCTCTGTGTGTGTGTGTGCACAGAGACATGCACTTATATATTGCTCTGGAGTTTGTGTTTTAATTAAGCTGAACTAGACCTTAGCAAGAACAGCTAATTCATAATTCTCTCATTCCTTTCTATAGGTTCTTATTAGTTAAAGAAGAAGGTGCAATTCATTCTGCAATGTGACATGTAGCAATAGCTGGCATCTCTTTTTGGGGTAGTTCTTTTCTTACCATTGCTTTTCTTGAGCTGCAGGAAGCTCAGAAAAAAACCCAAACTTGTAGCCTTCAGGTTTTTTCTCTGCAGTGCTTCCCTTTTCAATCATAGAATCAGGCAGAGTTGGAAGGGAGCACAAGGGTCATCTACTTCTAACCCCCCTGCCATGGGCAGGGACGCCTCATGCTAGATCAGGCTGTCTAAAGCCTCATCCAGCCTGGCCTTAAACACCTCCAGGGATGGGGCTTGCACCACCTCCCTGGGCAACCCATTCCAGGTTCTCACCACCCTGGTGCTGAAGAACTTCTTTCTGACGTCCAGTCTGAATCTACCCATTTTCAGCTTTACTCTGTTTCCTCCAGTCCTATAATTATCACAGTCTCACAGTATCATCAGGGGTGGAAGAGACCTCACAGATCGTCAAGTCCAACCCTTTACCACAGAGCTCAAGGCTAGACCATGGCACCAAGTGCCACGTCCAATCTTGGACCTGATAGCCTAAAAAGTTCCTCCCACAGCTTTCTTGTAGCCCCTTGAGATACTGAAAGGCCACAATAAGGTCACTTCGGAGCCTTCTCCTCTCCAGCCTAAACAGCCCCAACTCCCTCAGTCTCTCCTCACAGCAGAACAGCTCCAGCCCTCTCATCATCCTCATGGCCCTTCTCTTGACACCTTCCAGCACATCCATAGTCCTCTTGTAGCAGAGGCTCCAGAACTGGATGCAGTAGTCCAGCTGGGGTATCAACAGTGCAGAGCAGAGGGGGAAGATCACTTCCTTCACCCAGCTGCCCACACTTCTCTTGCTGCAGCCCAGGCTCTGGTTAGCTCTTTAGGCTAAGCCTTTTGCATCCATCTCTCAAAATTGCTTCTGGTATCAAGGTGCTCATAGAAATTATCAATAAGAGCATTCAGAGGACTTGAAAATTACCAAAATTAAAAACTTCTGGTCTTAGCAGCTGAGAAACTTCAATGTCATTGTATGAATCTTAGCCACAGGAACATCTCTATTTCAGTTTGCCTTCCCAGTGACAACCTTCACTGTTCAAAAAATGAAACATAAACAGCATATCAAACAAAAAATAAATGCATACTCAGGCTCAAATATAATAGTCTCAAGCAGCATCTTTTTGACACCTCAGGAGTGAGTCTTTGAAAGACACTCAGCATTGATTAAATTTCCTCCCACTGATGTAAATGGGAGTGTTATTAGGTCAGCAGCACTCTTCCACAAATCCTATCCTACTGCCTAATGTCAAGGACTTGCCTGAACTCTTCATCAGTAGCATGCTGGGATTTGGTCTACAGTGGATTGTTCAGAGAAAGCAAAATGTGTCTGTGGAGGTTTTCTACCCTTCAATGGAAAATGAAAAAAAACCCAAGGCTTTTTGTGTTTTCCATTTCCTTTTGCACAGAATCACAGAATTAATCAGTTTGTAAAAGACCTTGAAGATTATTAAGTCCAAACCATCACCTAATACCTGCTAATTAACTAAACCATGGCACCAAGTGCCTCATCCAGCCTCCTCTTAAACACCTGCAGGGATGGGGACTCCACCACCTCCCCAGGCAGCCCATTCCAATGCCAATCACTCTTGCTATAAAGAACTTCCTTCTAACACTCATCCTGAACCTGCCCTGGCACAGCTTGAGGTTGTGTCCTCTTGTTCTGTCACTGGATGCCTGGCAGAAGAGACCAACCCCACCTGGCTACGTCCTCCTTAGGTAGTTGTAGAGAGCAGTGAGCCATCTCTGTGAAAACAAACCCAAGAGGCATTGCTCTGAAAGGCTTTTCCAGTGTGCTGAATGTTAATCCTCATTCATTTCAGATTAGGAAATCAAACCACAGGACAACTTCTAATGCTCCTTCTGATGACACCTCTGTGGCTAAGCAATGTCTAGTTAAGTAGAGATCTAGCCAAATGGGAATTCTACAGTGAGAAGTTCCTACTAATGACAATATTCATTCTGGGACAGGCATATTGGAATATCTTACCTAAAAAAGGTCTATACATATAACACCAAGGCACCATATTTTCTCTAGAAGAAGCAGGCCACGTGTCATAAAAGGCACTTAAAAGACATGAAGCTCTTATTTCAACTAATGCTCTCCTGAGACCCCACCTGGAGTCTTGTGTGCAGTTCTGGAGCCCCCAACACAAGAAGGACATGAAACTGTTGGAGCAAGTCTGGAGGAAACCACAAGGATGCTCATAGGGCTGCAGCAGCTCTGCTATGAGAACAGGCTATGAGAGTTGGGGCTTTGCAGCCTGGAGAATAAAAGGCTTTGAGGAGACCTTGGAGTGGCCTTCCAGTATCTGAAGGGGGCTACAGGAGGGCTGGAGAAGGACTATTGACAAGGTCTTTAATGACAGGACAAAGAGGAATGGGTTTAAACTGGCAGAGGGGAGACTGAAACTGGATGTTAGGAAGAAGTTCTTTCCAGTGAGGGTGGTGAGATCCTGGCTTAAGTGGCCCAGGGAGGTTGTGGCTGTCCCCTCCCTGGAGATGTTCAAGGCCAGACTGGATGATGCCATGAGTGACCTGTTCTAGTGGGAGGTGTCCCTGCCTATGGCAGGGGTTTACTGTCCCTGGAGGTGTTCAAGAAAAGGCTGGATGAGGCACTTAGTGCCATGGTCTAGTTGATTGGACAGGGCTGGGTGCTAGGTTGGACTGGATGAGCTTGGAGATCTCTTCCAACCTGGTTGATTCTATTATCCCATGGTTCTATGATCTCTGAGGTCCCTTCCAACCTAAAGCATTCTATGATTCTATGACTAAAATCCTTCTCTATCTCAAAGTTTTCAGCAAATTGATGACAGAATCAGAGGGAATCCAGTACAGCAGGGGCTGCGAGAGACCCTGATGGAGATGATCTAGTCCAGCACTCCTCCTATATCAAGGTCACCCTTAGCAAATGGCTCAGGATCACAATGTCCAGGCAGGTTTGGGATCTCTCCTGCAAAAGAGACTCCACAACCCCTCTGGGTAGCCTGGTCTGACATTCTCAAAGTGAAGAACTTTTTCCTCTTTTTCAGACAGAACTATGATGTGCTTTGGTTAAGCTAAACAGGAGGATGCAAGAGTCACAGCAGAGCTGCAGGGCATGACCCAGAGAGCATAACTGGAGCAGGACTAAAGCATCCATTAGGAAAAAAACAAGAACACTTAAACTATTTATGTGCTGAAACAAAATGCTTTTGATTTCACATTTTTCCCTAAAATTCACATTTTCTGCAGCAGAAAAAGAAAAAAAAAAGGAAATAAATCTGAAAATCAGCTGAAATTTTGGGCTACATCTTGAGACTTGACACCATTTATTTGGGTTTGACTAATGTCCTGTTTATTATCTCAGGAAAGGAAAGAAGACTTCCTGCACTTCAGAACTAATGGTTATATGTCTCTGTTAGCCATGCAAGAAGAGGCCAAGGGTTGAGATTGATAAAATACCATCTGTCCTGTCTCTCCTTCCTCTTTAGCTAATAAATGGTCTCTCTTTCCCAACAAGTCATAGAAGAGCAGTCTGCAAATATTGCTTCATACCTAAATAACTATTAAAGCCAAACCAACTCAAGGAGGGGGCTTGCAAAAGGATGGAGTGCACTGTCCTAAGTGCAGGTCTCAAGGGAAGGAGGGAGAGGGATTGTTTGTTTGTTAACCTTCTATTTGTTTTATCATCTTAACTCTGTGTGTCTGTTTCACAAGTTGTTTGCTAAATTTTCAGCTGCTTGGCTTTCCTCTTTGCAACTGAAAGGTTTGCAAAGTCAGAAACACTCCACCTTGGGAAGTGAGGACTCCATTGCTGGTGCCAAACCAACCAGAAAGGGCTGATCTCCTTTGGAATCAGGGCTTTCAAAGAAGGGATTCCAGAGGCTTGGTAAGCAAAAGTTTCTCTCCTTAGAAGTATTGGTAATTCTGTGTTGATAAAAATCCAGTCTGCAAATAAACAGTTTTGAAGCAATGCTGGAATTAGTTGCATGCACAACTGGAAGGACCAGTTTCAATCAGCCAGACCTCTGTAAATCTACTGGCTGACACTGGAAGTGCTCCTAGCTATCCAGAATGAAGACTTCAAATTGGAGCAGATGCCAAGGCTTCAAGGGAATTTCCACCTGAGTTCAGTTCTGAAGCCAAACTTTGGATATGTCTGCTGTGCAACAAGCTGTGATATATCCATAACCAGATTCAACTACCCAAAAATAGATAAATTCAAATAATAGCAGTAGTGATAGTTCTAAATGAGCTTCAAAGCAGCCTAGCCCAGAGCCAGGCTGTAAAACACCCTGCTCTTCTCCTCGCTCAGTGAACCCTGCTTCAGCCCAAGTAAATCACAGAGCAGAATGAAAGTCCAGTCCAAATTAAAACACCACAGATGAATGATAGCCCCCAGGGCTTATGCAGTTAGCTGATTCTCCACAGGAACTCAAGCTCAGCCTCACCCCATCCTACTTCAGATTTTGGATATGTTACATCTACTACCTTAGATACCCACAAGGCTTTGTCCCCCCTCCTGTGGGCTGAAAAAGACACAGCTAATGGGTGGTTGGCCATGCTGGATCCCAGAGGCTGTATCTCAACCAGTTTGTAATTAAGCAAGGCAGAGCCTGTTGCTTGGCTCTGAGGGCAAATGGACATGATACACATCACATCCCTATGACTGCCTGGATTCCTTAAGAGGAGTGTGATGTCTGTTGGGGAAGAAATCTTGTTCTCAGCCAAAGCTGTGCCAGGGATGGTGCTGGTGGTGCAGGGGATGTGTGGCAAGCATGCACCTTGGGAATCTCTGTTGGTGTAGGCTAGGGCTGTGGATGGGTGATGGAAGCAAAACCAGGGGTAATGGGTTTAAAGTGGCAGAGGGGAGATTTAAAGCAGATGTTAGGAAGAAGTACTTTGCAGCGAGGGTGGTGAGACACTGGCACAGCTTGCCCAGGAAGGTTGTGGAGCACAGAATCACAGAATGTGATCAAAGATCATTCTGTGATTCTGTCATCCACAACCTCCCTGGAGGTGTTCAAGGCCAGGTTGAAGGAGATTTTGAGTGACCTGTTCTAGCAGGAGGTGTCGCTGCCTATGGTGGGGGGTTGGAACTGGATGATCTTTGAGGTCCCTTCCAAGCTAAACCATTCTATGAAACCAGACTCTTAACTTGGGTGATTTACATGATGATATTGCTGTGTGATCCAAAATCTAACTGTATTAAGCAAAAAGACTCTAATTAATAACAGTGTTTATAGGGCAGATTATTACTTTATTATTTCCATGAGCCTATGCTGACTTTGGTAACCTGGCAGAGTGTAAATCCATCAGCAGTGCTGTTTTCTGCACTGCATTGTCCTGGCAGCATGACTAAGTCTGGGCTTGAACAATCAGCCTGGGTTGCTTAAACTGGGATCCTTCAGAGGCTTTGCTCATGACATAGCTTCAGCATGAAGCATGAAGTGAGGAGTAGAAATGAAAGGATATTTATTGTAAAACAAGAGCGTTTGTTAGCACCAGCCTGGACATGTGACATTACTTGGAGAAGTGACAAGTCTTTTTAGACCAAGATTTCAGTGCTACACACTGGACTTGCTTGCTGCCTACTGCACTACCACTGCTGCTTACTCCCAAATCATTTATAGAAATGATCCAAGCCTCACAAGCTTTTCAAAGTATCCAAATATATTCCACTGCCAAAATAGAGATGCAGCCATAGTTCACAGCAAGTCATGAGCACAGTGGGTCATTTAATTTCCCCTCACCTTGTTCAAGCATCTTGGGTCTTCCCCTCTCTGGGTTGCAATGATATTTACATAGAAAAAGAGAATTGTTAAAGTTGGGAAAGACTCCTAAGATCACCAAGTCACAGAATCACAGATTTAACCAGGTTGGAAAAGACCTTTGAGATCATTAAGTCCAACCTCTTATCCAAAACCATCTAATCAAACAAACCATGGCACTAAGTGTCTCACCCCATCTCCTCTTAAACACCTCCAGGGATGGTGATTCCACCACTTCCCCTGGCAGCCCATTCCAATGCCAATCACTCTTGCAGTGAAGAGCTTCTTCCTAATGTCCAGCCTAAACTTGCCTGGTACAGCTTGAGACTGTATCTGCTCATTTCGTCACTGGTTGCCTAGGAGAAGAGACCAATGCCACCTGGCTACAACCTCCCTTCAGGCAGTTATAGAGAGCAATAATGTCTCCCCTGAGCCTCCTTTTCTCCAGGCATAACAACCTCAGCTCCAACCCAGCACTTCCATGACCACTAAACCATATCCCAGATAGCCCCAGCTCCAGCCCAGCACTTCCATGACCACTACATCATGTCCCAGACAGTCTCAGCTCAAACCCAGCACTTCTTTGACCACTACATCATGTCCCAGACAGCCCCAGCTCCAACCCAGCACTTCCATGACCACTAAACCTTGTCCCAGAGTGCCACATCTACAGGTGTTTTGAACACTCCAAGGGATGGTGAACTCCACCGCTTCCCTGGGCAGCCTTTCCCCACGCCTGCCATTGTACCTTTCCACCTTTTAGATCAGTATCACACAGTATCACAGTATCACCAAGGTTGGAAGAGACCTCACAGATCATCAAGTCCAACCCATTACCACAGAGCTCAAGGCCAGACCATGGCACCAAGTGCCACGTCCAACCTTGCCTTGAACAGCCCCAGGGACGGCGACTCCACCGCCTCCCCGGGCAGCCCATTCCAGTGTCCAATGACTCTCTCAGGGAAGAACTTTCTCCTCACCTCCAGCCTAAATCTCCCCTGGTGCAGCCTGAGGCTGTGTCCTCTCGTTCTGGTGCCGGCCACCTGAGAGAAGAGAGCAACCTCCTCCTGGCCACAACCACCCTTCAGGTAGTTGTAGACAGCAGGGCACATCAACCAAGAGGACAACAGCAGCTTTAAACCCAGATCATAGAACTATAGAATCATAGAATCAATCAGGTTGGAAGAGACCTCCAAGATCACCCAGGCCAACCTATCCCCCAGCCCCATCCAGTCGACTAGACCATGGCACCAAGTGCCTCATCCAGTCTTTTCTTGAAGACATCCAGGGACGGTGCCCTGGATGTTTACTCTCCTCTGCCAGGAAGCAATCACATCTCTGAGGTCTATACACAGCCTCAAATCCTTGAACTAAAAAGTTAAGGCAGCCTTTTCCCGGGGGAAAAAAAAAAGCTAACTTCATTTCTAAACCACATTTGATTTCCCTTTTCTAATCTCTCCGCAGCCTTTTTACACTGCTGCGTGCTTTAATTTTGCTTTCAGCCAGAAGTTTAAAAACTTTAGCTTCTAATAACTGAGGGGAGAAGGGGGGGGGGGGGGAAAATGGTTATTTAAAGATAACTGCAACTTGCTTAACATGCCAGACTATCATATGCTGCCTGCTTTGAAGCTGCAAATTAATGACGAGCAGGAACAGTGACTATCTTTCAGAGGAAACTGACCTCTTTCTAATGGCTCATCGCTAATGTCATCTGTCTGCTGCATCTCATTATGGGAATTTCACGGAGTAAGAAAGTATCTTAAGGCTGTGCACAAATAAAAAGGACCTTCTAGTACTGAGCACTTTGAAAATTTTTGATCTCTCCAAATACCTTCCTTAGATACTGGCTTCCCCCTTTTGTGCATGGCACGCTGCTTATGTCATCTATTCTCTGTGACTAATTATGTTAATTTTGTGCCATAAAAGTAACTGAAGGCTGTTAAGGAATAAAAGCTTTTGAGTGGCCTTATTTCATAAACACCCCTTTTGAACAAGGCGCATTTAGTCATATTTGCAGCAACAGAAAGAGTCTTGTGCTAAAAATACAACAAAGGCTCTTGAATATGGCCATTTATTCCTACTTTATTAGGTAATTTATGAAAAGTATGAAGGGAAGCCTTTTTGTTACTATAATTTGCATAAAGCTGGTGCCCCATTAATGAGATAACTTCCTGCCTTTTGTGTACCACCAGCTGGAAATAGAAATATAGGAACTTTTCTGTCTCCCAATTACTTAACCTGCTGAGTTCAGAGTTGGAGAGTAAACAGGATTCGTATCAGTCAAAGAAGTTGATTTCTGCTGCTCTATCTGAAATATTTTTATTTAATTAAGGAGCCAGTGGAATGAAACATTAAAAAATACACTCAGTGTCCATCAGCTGCAGGAGACCAAGCCTTTAGACCTGGGCTTCGATTTTGCACCTGTCTTTTTGTGCTGCCACTCACAATTAGTCGTGCTGCAGACTACATCCATCACGATGCGAGGCGGTCACGTAAACCCAACGGTCTGGAGGTATCTGGGTGCCAAGGGATGCAGATGGGCTCTAGACACCATTTTTATAGTCACCTAGAAACTCCACTGGCATCCAGCACCCAGACACTTTTGAAAATCCCATTAATTGCCTCTCTGGTGCCTAACACCTCAGAAATTCTGACCCGGGCGGAAAACTTTCTGCTCCACAAAGAAAAACGGAGGGAGAAGAATGTTCCTTACTGTGCTGGAAGGTCCAAATTATACCTAGAATCCATATCCAAGACATATCCTAAACACTTGCCTGAATACCCACCTTGGTCCCCCCTCCTCTCCTTCTTCCCAGGTGGAAGAAGTGTGGGAAAGCAGACAAAAGCCTTGGGGCCTCTCAGTCTATCACACAGACACCATATGTGGCCTTGTTTTGCAGCCTGCCTTGTCTTTGGTAAACACAGGCCAGGGATGCTAGGCATGTGCATCTCTCTTTTTTGGTGAAATAACTTAGGGTTGGTTCTAGAGGTGTTTTTATCTGTTGCTATTGGTCAAAGACACTCATCAAAATACTTAAAACCCTAGCCACCTTGTTTGTTTGCTGCTGCTGCTGCCTTTGTTTCGTCTGCTTAGTGCAGCCCTGACCCTGCCTGTCTGCTGCACTAAGCCAAGGGACTGAAATGGCTTGCCCCATGCTGGGATTCAGCTGCCCACTTGAGCTCAGCTGAGCCTGAGTCCATTTGACTCTGGCCAATTCTAGGCAATGATCTAGCAACAGGTTGCAGTTCCGGGACCTGCTGGGACCGCTGCTCCAGCCCGAGGGCAGACTCCTTTGCCACACACAGCACTCCATCAGATTGCTCCAGCCTACAAACATGCATCCTGCTTTGCCCAGCTGGCTGACCACTCCAATGACCTCCTGAGAGCCACGGAGGACTTGCCTCGTGTCCGTGGACCTTCTCAGCCAAGCTGCTCAATCGGAGCTACACAAGCAGCAAAGCCCTGCTGCACCATCACCATGTGGAAGGCCATTATGGGGCAGGGACTACACTTTTCCTCGTTCATGCTTCTACATATACTTTTGGATTACAAAGATTAACACTCTAACCAGGTAGCAAACTAAGTCTCTTCTCTGAAGTTTGTCAAAGTTTATGTTTAGCCTTTAAGCAGCAGTTTGTGCTACAAGATTCTCCAGTTGTAAACATTTTCTAAACCCTTTCCTAAGTCATTTAAATGTAATCTGACTGCACAGATACAGTCTGCAACATCAGTTTTACCAACCACACAATAGAATCTCTGTGTGTGTTAATTGGGGAAGTTTTCTTTCTACATCTAATAAACTAGATGATTATTTTGATATTGGCCTCATCACGATTCACTTCTAACCCAGGTTCAAACCCCTCTTTTACACACCCCTCTCTGTGCCCTCCTTGGCACAGAGATCAATCTGTCTTCAGCTTGGCTCACATGATGCAATGGTAGATGGATGATACACTGCTTAGAAGTAGACATTCACAGAATCACAGAGTTAACCAGATTGGAAAAGACCTCTAAGATCATTGACTCCAACCTATCACCTAACCCTTCTAATTAACTAAACCATGGCACTAAGTGCCTCATCCAGCCTCCTCTTAAACACCTGCAGGGATGGGGACTCCACCACCTCCCCAGGCAGCCCATTTCAATGCTAATCACTCTTTCAGTGAAGAACTTCTTAAGATTCAGCCTGAACCTGCCCTGGTGCACTTTGAGGCTGTGTCCTCTTGTTCTGTCACGGGATGCTTGGCAGAAGAGACCAATCCCACCTGGCTACAACCTCCTTTCAGGTAGTTGTAGAGAGCAGCATTAGTATTTTGGGGGTTTGGGGTGTTTTTGTTTGGTTGCTTTTTCTTCCAATCAATTTTCCATTTTAACAGCACCATTTTGACTGCTGGATTAGAGGCATTGTTTGTAAGGCTTCCAGCCTATGAGGACAGATTGAAAGAGTTGGGACTGTTCAGTCTGGAGAAGAGGAGGCTCCCAGGTGACCTTCTTGTGGCCTTCCAGGATCTGAAGGGGGCTACAAAAAAACTGGGGAGGGACTTTTTAGGCTGTCAGGGAGTGACAGGACTGGGGGGAATGGAGCAAAGTTGGAGATGGGGAGATTCAGACTGGCCATGAGGAGGAAGTTGTTCAGCATGAGGGTGGTGAGAGGCTGGAATCAGTTGCCCAGGGAGGTGGTTGAGGCTTCATCCCTGGAGGTTTAAGGCCAGGCTGGCTGAGGCTGTGGGCAGCCTGCTCTAGGGTAGGGTGTCCCTGCCCATGGCAGGGGGGTTGGAACTGGCTGATCCTTGTGGTCCTTTCCAACCCTGACTGATTCTATGAAGCTGTGGTATCTGAGAACCATTTTAGATAAGGTGATGACACAGCCATAAAATCAATGGACCAAGCTCCCTGTTGGGATATTTTTACACTATTTACAATTTCCAAATTTATTTCAAGTGCCTTAGTTATAATTAGGATAATGACAACTCCTTAGCAGTGTGCTAAAACATATGTAGGTTACCAAAAAAAACCCCAAAACATTTATGCCTATAATAAGACTTTGAATTTCAGCTGCAGACTCTTGGTGTAGTTGGAGGTCAGTTTGTTGGAGCATTGAAGCCTACCCAGTGGTCAGATTGCCTGATTAGCTACACCAGCCTGATCTGTTTAGTCTGAATAAAAGGCATCCTTTGATGGGGAACAGAGCCTGTGACAGGTTTGTACTCACCATATCCAGCTGCCACTTTTTGGTTGTACTTTAGGAGTACCCTTCTCTCCCATTACAGCAAAGCTGGCTCCATCACCATTCAAAGCTGAAAGAGGAAGAGGCAATAAAAATCATCTTTCAGACAACAAAATGGATTTAATCCTACTTTAAAGAGTCTTTTCACACTCTCCTGTGCATCTAAACAGATCGTTGCAAGCCTCACATCATCTGGTTTAAGTATGGATATGTTTAGAATAGCTGTAATGTAGTTGCCACTGGCACTTTGTGAGCTAAACCACAACTGCTGAGAGGCTACAGGTTGTCACAGGGAAGATCCTAATTACCCTACAAATTACAGCTAGATAAGATTCATCTCCTCTTGCTTGAGGCACTGGGCTGGGGAGCAATGTCTCCACAGGCTCCTTTCAGGGGCAGAAGAGATACATGGACACCTCTGGACAGGGTTTCACAACTCCTGTGGGCTGACTCATTCCCAGTTTAGATGTCTTAAGGACATGATTAGGAGATACGAGTTGAGACTCAGATTATATTAAGTCTAGGTTGCAGTTAACACAATTCAAAGTGTATCTGAAGAGGTGTCTGAATTTGAATCTTCAAGCAGTAGACCATCACCTGATTTCTTGCACGTTGCACTACAGCTTTTACCTGTGGCAACAAGCAAAGACAACAGAGTCTGTACACACCACCCTTCTGCCAGAGCTTTTTTTCCTGATGTAAGTGGCATTGAAAATATTGTGCAACAAAAAAAAAAAGGATTGTATGGGCAAGTGAAAGAAGATGAAAGAGGAGAGGAGAGGAGAGGAGAGGAGAGGAGAGGAGAGGAGAGGAGAGGAGAGGAGAGGAGAGGAGAGGAGAGGAGAGGAGAGGAGAGGAGAGGAGAGGAGAGGAGAGGAGAGGAGAGGAGAGGAGAGGAGAGGAGAGGAGAGGAGAGGAGAGGAGAGGAGAGGAGAGGAGAGGAGAGGAGAGGAGAGGAGAGGAGAGGAGAGGAGAGGAGAGGAGAGGAGAGGAGAGGAGAGGAGAGGAGAGGAGAGGAGAGGAGAGGAGAGGAGAGGAGAGGAGAGGAGAGGAGAGGAGAGGAGAGGAGAGGAGAGGAGAGGAGAGGAGAGGAGAGGAGAGGAGAGGAGAGGAGAGGAGAGGAGAGGAGAGGAGAGGAGAGGAGAGGAGAGGAGAGGAGAGGAGAGGAGAGGAGAGGAGAGGAGAGGAGAGGAGAGGAGAGGAGAGGAGAGGAGAGGAGAGGAGAGGAGAGGAGAGGAGAGGAGAGGAGAGGAGAGGAGAGGAGAGGAGAGGAGAGGAGAGGAGAGGAGAGGAGAGGAGAGGAGAGGAGAGGAGAGGAGAGGAGAGGAGAGGAGAGGAGAGGAGAGGAGAGGAGAGGAGAGGAGAGGAGAGGAGAGGAGAGGAGAGGAGAGGAGAGGAGAGGAGAGGAGAGGAGAGGAGAGGAGAGGAGAGGAGAGGAGAGGAGAGGAGAGGAGAGGAGAGGAGAGGAGAGGAGAGGAGAGGAGAGGAGAGGAGAGGAGAGGAGAGGAGAGGAGAGGAGAGGAGAGGAGAGGAGAGGAGAGGAGAGGAGAGGAGAGGAGAGGAGAGGAGAGGAGAGGAGAGGAGAGGAGAGGAGAGGAGAGGAGAGGAGAGGAGAGGAGAGGAGAGGAGAGGAGAGGAGAGGAGAGGAGAGGAGAGGAGAGGAGAGGAGAGGAGAGGAGAGGAGAGGAGAGGAGAGGAGAGGAGAGGAGAGGAGAGGAGAGGAGAGGAGAGGAGAGGAGAGGAGAGGAGAGGAGAGGAGAGGAGAGGAGAGGAGAGGAGAGGAGAGGAGAGGAGAGGAGAGGAGAGGAGAGGAGAGGAGAGGAGAGGAGAGGAGAGGAGAGGAGAGGAGAGGAGAGGAGAGGAGAGGAGAGGAGAGGAGAGGAGAGGAGAGGAGAGGAGAGGAGAGGAGAGGAGAGGAGAGGAGAGGAGAGGAGAGGAGAGGAGAGGAGAGGAGAGGAGAGGAGAGGAGAGGAGAGGAGAGGAGAGGAGAGGAGAGGAGAGGAGAGGAGAGGAGAGGAGAGGAGAGGAGAGGAGAGGAGAGGAGAGGAGAGGAGAGGAGAGGAGAGGAGAGGAGAGGAGAGGAGAGGAGAGGAGAGGAGAGGAGAGGAGAGGAGAGGAGAGGAGAGGAGAGGAGAGGAGAGGAGAGGAGAGGAGAGGAGAGGAGAGGAGAGGAGGGTGTTTCAAGGACCTGATAAAAGATTTGGAAGAAGAGGAAGAGAAATAATTCCAAGTATATGGTGTTTGCAATGGACTAATATGCTTGGAGTGTAGCAACTCAGGTAGGCTGGAAGCATGTAGAGGCTAAAAAAGTGTTGCTTTGGTTTTCTAGATGTGAAATATTCACAAAATGCCTGTGCTCTGCTGCAGAGAAACCTAAAGCACAAGTGTCATGCCAGAAGAGCAAGGTAAGCAGCTCTCTAAACATCTGCACTACCTAGAAGTGACTGTTTCCAAACCACCTGCACACAGCCATTTAGATTACAGATATAAAAGCATGTAGAAGAACTTATCTTTTGCTATTTCCTGCTTGAAATGTAGAAATGGTGGTAGGAGCATCTCACATGCAATGCTGGAGCATAAGGATATGTTCTAGACAGACCATTAGACAAAAACACCAAAAAAAACCAGTTCCACTCCTGACATTGAATAAAATCTTACTGATTCACATTTGTTTTACATTCAGATTCCAAGAATTTCCTTTTTTTATTCCTGGGTAAAGTATTCTTGACTTCCTTGCAAGGCAACTTCCCTTTTCTATTTCTCTTTCCCTTGATCTGAGTCCTTGCTAAGGGCTGTTCCACCACACCAGAGTAGGAAGAGGCTCTTCTGTGTTCCTCTCACAGGATGAGAGGGCATTGGGGGATGCCCGGAGGTGCTGCTCTTCACACCACAGACTGTTTGTACACCACCTGTTAAGACTCCTGCACCCTCTATGTTGGCTGTGCAAATGGACAACTATATGGGTTGGCCATAAATGTCATCTCCAAGTCTTGCTAAAAGCGTTTCCCAGCCCCAGCACAAGGACATAGAACTGTTGGAGTGAGTCCAGAGGAGGCCAGGAAAATGCTCAGAGGGCTGCATCACCACTCACACAAAGACAGGCCACAAGAGTTGGGGCTCTGCAGCCTGGAGAAGAGAAGGCTTCAAGAAAACCTTGTAGTAAAGTTCCAGCATCTGAAGGGGGATACAGGAGGGCTGGGAAGGGACTATTGACAAAGTCTTGTAACGACAGGATGAGGAGGAATAGGTTTAAACTGGCAGATTCAAACTAGATGTTAGGAAAAAGTTGTTTGCAGTGAGGATGGTGAGACACTGGCACAAGTTGCCCAGGGAGGTTGTGGCTGCTCTCTGCCTGGAGGTGTTCAAGGCCAGGTTGGCCCTTGAGTGACCTGTTCTAGTCACTGGACATGTCCCTGACTATGGCAGCAGTTTGGAACTGGATAATCTTTGAGAACCATTCCAACCTAAACCATTCTATCATTCTATGAGTAATGATGAGGAGAGGTGGTGTAACAGTGCAGGGTGCTTTTGCTCCTCTTCCATCTCCTTACTTCTGACCACAGCTTGCAAACCTCAGCGAAGTACTTACCTGGGAAGTATCTTTGCGCTGGGCTGGCCCAGGCTGGTCCCAGCTTTGTGGAGTTTTCCCCAATGAAAGGTCAGCTGCTGTGGAGAGAGGAAAAGATAAAATATATCATACCAATAAATATGCCTTGAAAGATTTGGGGTGTTGGGTGTGTGAAAATCAGTAGAATATCAGTCTGTATAAAACCAGAAATAGAAGAAGAAACATTTTGGGTGTTGGGTGTATAAAACTCAGTGGAATATGAGTCTATATAAAACTTGAAATAAAAGAAGCCCACTGGCCTATTTAATGGGACTAGTCATTAAAGGCATGAGAGCTAAGGAAAAAGAAAGAAAGCCTAATGAGGGATTAAAAAATGAAGAATTAAAAAGAGTAAGACCTCCAAAAAAAAGAAGACCAAAAAAATCCACCCTCCTTCTCCATGCCCACCAGCCCAGGGCTAGCTTAATTAAAGCCAAACCTGAAATCTGCAAGAATAAAGAAATAAACAAGCTAAATGTGTTATTTTTGTCCCCCTGTTCCTGGCTTTCTCATTCTCTGTGATTGGTTTTGTTCTCCAACAGACTAATGTGCCCTTGTGGCCAAGAAGGCCAATGGGATCCTGGGGTGTATTAGGAAGAGTGTGTCCAGCAGATCAAGGCAGGTTTTCCTTCCCCTCTACTTTGCCATGGTGAGACCTCATCTTGAATACTGTGCTCAGTTTTGAGCTCCCCAGTTGCAGAGGGACAAGGATCTGCTGGAAAGGGTCCAGCAGAGGGCTAAGAGGATGATGAGGGGACTGGAGGGCATGGCTTATGAGGAGAGGCTGAGGGACCTGGGACTTTTCAGTCTGGAAAAAAGAAGACCGAGAGGGGATTTGATAAATGCTTATAAATATCTGAGGGCTGGCCAGGAGGGGGGTACAGGCTCTGCTCACTGCTCCCTGGGATAGGACAAGAAGCAATGGGTGTAAATTGCAGCAAAAGAGGTTTCACCCCAACACAAAGAGGAACTTCTTTACTGTGAGGGTCCCAGAGCACTGGAACAGGCTCCCCAGAGAGGTTGTGGAGTCTCCTTCTCTGCAGACTTCCAAGGCCTGTCTGGATGTGTTCCTCTGTGATCTGTGTTAGATAGGATTGTCCTGCTCTGGCAAGGGGGTTGGAATTGATGCTCTCTTCAGGTCCTTTGCAAGCCTTAACATCCTGTGAGCCTGAACAGCCTCTTGCTTGGTTGTGATGCTCTGCCTCATTTGGGCAAGCGCCTCACTTCGCTGGGCGAAGTCAGAAAACGAGCGAAGGTGCAGCTCTGATGAGCACCGTCCTGAGCTGCCAATAATTAGCTAATCTTTACAGCACGCAGCTTAAAGGGGGCAGCACTAATTGGACAACGCTTTCTTGACTCTCTTCCCCCAGCACTTCAACGATAAATCATTCACCAAAGACTGATAAAAGAACTAAAGCGATGGATTGGCTTCTCCCCTCGCCCTCCTTTCCCCACCCTGCTCCGCAAACCAGCTGTCTGCGGCTGGTATTAAGCGAGGAGTTAGGAGGTTGTTCTGTCTCTTTACAGTGATTTCAGAGACCAGAGGGGGAAAAGTTTGAATTGACAAATATTTTCTACATTCCTACTGGTAACTCCGAGGCCTGTTTTCAGGGTGGGTTCTCCCCCTCCCCTCCCTTGTCTGTTACAAGTTATGATGTGTGGATGAAGGCTTTTTCCCATGCAGTAATGACTGTATACTGAGATTTCAAGGGGCTGTTCATGACAATCCCATTTTCTGTGTAATTTCATGGTTGTCTTCTTGAATGAAGATATTGGCTGCTCTGAAGCAGGAGGTCAGATGCTCCTGCTCCCTTTCAGTATTGTTCCGGAGTATGTTTCCTTTCAGCTGATGAAAAGTAATTCATCATTTACACCCTTGAATTCTGCCAGCGTGGGTTTGGGTTTTTTTTTTTCCCTTTTTTGAACAACTTTTCTTTCCCCCTGGTACCTTGGGCCCATGAAAGAGATAAATAGGTTCAATACCACGCTGGGCCCCGGATCCTGGGAGCAGGTTCGGCCTCGGAGCCCCTAAGCTGCCCCTTTCTCATGATGGAGTTTGTCACCTTTCTACCTCTGGAAGTCAAATCCTGTCGACTCAGCCATCTCTCAGCCTCTCTGAAGTGGCTTTGGCACCCACTGGGGCATGCGAGCTTAAAATTGATTTTTTTGGTTGTTGTTAGGTGGGGTTTTTTTTTGTGTGTTGTGTTGTTTTTGTTTGGTTTTAAAGATCTGTCAAGTTCCCTTAAGGGAGCGGGCAGACAGCCGCCCGGCCCCGCGGCCCCTGGCCGAGCGCTCCGCGGCTAACAGGCGCCCGAGGACCTGCCGCGGCGGGGGCCAGGGGCCCCAGCTCCTGCCGCCTCGGCATGGCAGCGCTGCTGAGAAGCTGGCCCGCAGCCCGCCCAGCCTTCCTGTCCTTGCGGGGAGCCTTTTCGCTTTGCTTCGCCTTTGCTGGCTCCTTTTCACTTTTCCTTAAAAACAAACAAACAAACAACTTCTTTTTTTTTCTTATTTTCCTTCTCTTCTCTTTTCCTTTTTTCTCTCTCATTTTCCCCTTTCCCTCTCCCCTCCTTTTGCTCATTTCTACTCCCCTTCTTTTGACCTTTTTTTCTCTCTTCTTTCCCCCCCTTTTCTCCCTCTTCCTTTCCCCCTTTTTCTCTCTCCTTCTTTTACCTTTTTACCCTTTTTCCTTTTCCTCTCTGCTCTTTTCCCCCCTTTCCTCTCTCCTCCTTTCCCCCTTTTTCTCTCTCCCTCTTTTACATTTTAAGACTTTTTTCCTTTTCCTCTCTCCACCTTTTCCCCTTTTCCTCTCTTCTTTTTCCTCTTTTTCTCTCTCCTTTTTCTCTCTCCTTTCCCCCCTTCTTTCATTTTTTCCCTTTCCTCTCTCCTCCTTTTACCCTTTCCCTCTCTCCTCTTTTTGCCCTTTTTCTCTCTCCTTCTTTTACCTTTTCCCTTTTTTCCTTTTCCTCTCCCTTCCTATTTTTCTTTTCCTCTCTCCTCCTTTTCCCCTTTCCTTTTTCTCTCTCCTCTCTTTTTCCCGTTTCCTCTCTCTTCCTATTTTTCTTTTCCTCTCTCCTCCTTTTCCCCTTTTCGTCTCTCTTCTCCTTTTCCTCTGTTGTTATTATCCTTTGTGTTTTCTCTTCTTTACTTTGCTTACAAGAAGCCGAGACACGAACTGAAATAGTGGCATCCCACGTGGCTGGGGTGTGCATTACAACCAGTGATGCTCAGATCCTGATGCTCAGGACAAGAGGGCAGTGTCCCACAAGTGATGCTTTGAACCCAGGTAGAGTTTCCACCTGTAGTTCCACCACGCTGTGCAAATAATGCATTGCAGCCATGGAATTATAGGCTGGTTTGTGTTGAAAGGAATAGTTAAAAGTCATCTAGTTAACCCCACCTCCCACAGTAAGGACATCTAGTGAAATTCTCCCCTCACAGTAAGCAGGGACATCCCCAACTAGATCACACTGCTTACAGCAATGCCCCCTAAACCCTCTAAAATCAGTAGACACACAGGGGAGGTTCTGATGCAAAGGGACAAAACATGAAGATTTTCAGCTGCTGGTATCAGAGAGTGGAGTATATTCTAGATAATGATTATTCTTTAGTCACTGATATGCATGGTTGCAGCAAAAGGCATTTAAAAGCAGGACTCTTAATTGGAGTAAATGAAAACCCCTTTGCAGAGTGAAGTTTCAGTCCCTAGAACCCCAGGTGCCAGAGGCTGCCTTGGTGCTACCCAAAAGCAGGCAGAGGTAGAGGCTTCACCTCCCTACCCTGGTACCATCAAGTAGCCTCACAGGCATCTCTGTGAGCATTTCAGAACTCGAGCAGGTAAACAGAATTAATTCTGATGGAAAGAGCTGTCAGCAGATTAACTCACTGCAAGGCAAGGAAAAGTGTGTTACAGGAACGCCTCTGAAAGGAGCTGAGTCTAAAGCCACACATTCAGAGCAGTGATTCTGAGTTATTCCATGTCATGCATTCCCAGGCACAAGAAGAGTCAGAAATATACTCCCTTAGTTATTTAATTTTCTGGTAACTCTTTTTTCCTTTGGAGGAGTCTCTTAGAAGAGCAAATAATCTTTCCACCTGATCAGCTCTTGCAGACTTTTCACAGAATCACAGCATTTCTTAGACTGGAAAAGACCTTCAAGATCATCGAGTCCGATCATTAGTTCCACACTGACAAGTCCTTGACTAAACCAAATCCCTCAGCACAACATCTGATCACTATGAATCGCCACATCCTGCTGCCGGGAGGGGGGGCTAAGATGTGGAATGTTGCCTGGAATATTACTGTATGGCTCCCCCTTCCTTTTCCTGCAAGCGCTTGTTTGGAACAAAAATATTCATTATCAATAAGACAGTGGCAGTGGGCAAAAGGATTGGTTAATTTGCTGCTGTAGTGACAGCAGGGGGAGCAAAAAAATCACTGCATCAGGGGGGAAATTCATAATAACAGTGGCTATTAAAAAACAACCTCACACCTCTGAAAAGAAAGAGACTTTCTGAATTGAAAAAAAGCCCAACACAATTCTTGGCTACATTTATTATCCTCCAGCCAAGCTAAAGCTGCAGGTTAGGCCAAACTTTGCTGTGCAAACCCCTGAGCAGAGGCAAACAGCAGCTAAGAGAGATTACAAGCTTGGAGTGGAAGTCATGAGAATCTCAAGGTTTATTTAACTCGTGAGTGGAGTGCTGGGAGCCCTTCTTGAAGCCAAATGAGACAATGAAGATTTGCAGCTTGTCATATGTATTAGTATTTTGTTGTAACTGCATCTTGCAGTGCAGGGGAGGAAACTGCTGCCCACCTTACTAAATCACACAGAATGCCAGCAGAGTGGTGGTTAGGTGATCCTCTAGTTCAACCCTCCTGCTAAAGCAGGGTGGCCAGGATCACAACATCCAGGGGAGGCTGGAAGTTGTCCGGAGAAGATGACTCCACAACCTCTCTGGGCAGCCTGCTCCAGGGTTCCAGCACCCTCACACCAAAGAATCTGTATCCTCATCTTCAGATGCAACCTCCTGTCTTCCAGTTTGTGCCTGTTGCCCCTCACCTTGTCACTGGGCACTACTGAAAAGAGGCTGGTCCCATCCCATCCTCTTGCTCGCTGGCTTTTAGTTCTTGCTCAGCATTGAGAAGACCTCCTCTCAGTCTGCTCTTATCCAGGCTAAACAGCTCCATGCCAAGAGGCATGGCTGGAGCCAGACCTCTTGATGCTTTGCCTGTGATAACTTAGGGTTAAAAGGGCACACAGCCCTGGTCCAAACACTAACCCAGGAGTAAGTAATACAAGACTCAACAAGATTAACTTAGTTACCTCAGACACTTGAGGTACATCTACACTTGCTGCACACTTGTATCCACTCTTTTTTTCCTCTCTAAAGTTATGGGCTACTTCATTGTGTTTTGTGGCTATAGGCCATGATCAATGCTATCATTAGGTCTGGTTTTCATAGTGTGTTTGTGTGTTTGTCTGTTTGAATTCAGACTGCTTGGTTTCCATCCCTTATTGTAAATCAGGTCATATTAAATGCTTACAGAATGAGCATTGTGATATTTGCCCTGTGTCAGTTCTTCAGGTGAGGATACACATTGCAATAGAAAGGAAAATACTCCTCCTTTACTTGAAAGCTTTCCACCTGCCTGCCCATCCATCCACCTATCCATCCACCTATCCATCTGCTCATCCACCTCTGTGCATTCCCACACAAAATGAAAACCTGCTAAGCAAACTCATTACATCTTTGTCCACACCATCCTGATTTGTGGAACTGTTTTGCCTTTCAACTCTCTGAAGTACATTCACAAGATGTTATTATCACCTCCATTTTTTTTTCACCCCTGCAGTTATCATTCAGTGTTTCTTTTTGCTTCCCTAATGAAGCTTTTGCTTATTTTACATACCCTTTCAACTGCTCCACCTTACCAGACTTTGTGTATTTTATTTTCTCCCAACACCTTGTGCTTATTGCTTATCTTACTCTTTACTATACAACCCTACTTAGCCACATTGGGCATTGTTACCTTTATCCTTCTTTAGACTTAAACCAGGATGAATTTCAAATGTCCTCCAACTGTTTCTGAAATATATTCCAATTTTCTTCAGTAGATTTACCATACATTAGAATAAAATCCTGATAAAGAATTCCTTAGCACACTTTGCATTCCCTCCAAGTCAGGCTGCCATAAGGCTTACATTGCCTTTTTTTTTTTGGCTCCTCAAAATAAAATACTTAAAATCAAATGATGTCACTGGATCTTTTCATACCTCTCAACACCTTTTGTTCCTTCTGGCTCAAAAGTTAGGATTAACTGGAAAGGTTTCTGAGAGACAATTCAACAAAGCACACAAGAAACTGGAGGCTATCTCCTGTTACCTTTAAAGACATGAGTATTCCCTCCCTGCCTTTACCTTCTTGCTATCAGTAATGTCATCTGTGTCCTGGGCTGCAGCAAGAGAAACATGGCCAGCAGGGCAAGGGAGGGGATTCTGCCCATTTACTCTGCTCTCCTCAGCCCCTACCTCGAGTCCTGTGTGCAGTTCTGGAGACCCCAACACAAGAAGGACATGGAAGTGTTGGAGTGGGTCCAGAGGAGGCCACAAGGATGTTGAGAGGGCTGCAGCAGCTCTGCTATGAGGACAGACTGAGAGAGTTGGGGCTCTGCAGCCTGGAGAAGAGAAGGCTTCGAGGAGACTTTGGAGTGGCCTTCCAGTACCTGAAGTGGGGCTAGAAGAAGGCTGGGGAGGGACTATTGACAAGGTCTTGTAATAACAAGATGAGGAGTAATGGGTTTAAACTGGCAGAAAGAGATATTAAGAAGAAGTTGTTTGCAGTGAGGGTGGTGAGACACTGGCACAGGTTGCCCAGGGAGGTTGTGGAGGACAGAATTGCAGAATGCAATCAAAGACAATCACATTCTGTAATTCTGTCATCCACAGCCTCCCTGGAGGTGTTCAGGACCAGGTTGGATGAGGTCTTGAGCCACACCTTCTAGTGGGAGGTGTCCCTGCCTACAGTGGGGCATTGGAACTGCATCCAACATCTTTTAATTCCCTTCCAACCTAAATCATTGTATGATTCTATTCAGTGATTCTACAGACAATTCATCAAAGCACATAAGAAACTGGAGGCTATCTTCTGTTACCTTTAAAGACATGAGTATTCCCTCCTTGCTTTTACCTTGTTGCTGTCAATAATGGAGTTCTGATGCTCTCAAAGGCCTCTCTCACTGACAAGCAAAGACCTAAGAGTTCATAAAATCACTGAATCACCATGAAATCCAGGTTGGCAAAGCCACTCAGGATCACCAAGACCAACCTGGAACCCTACTCTACAAGATTCACCTTAAACCATAGCCCTAAGCACCACATCCAAACCACCCTTAAACACAGCCAGGGTTGGTGACTGCACCACCTCCCTGGGCAGCTCATTCCAGTCCCTGAGCACTCTCTCCCTGAAAACTTTTTTTCCTAGTGTCCAATCTAAACCTCCCTACTCTCAACTTGAGGTCTTATTCTGTCTCCAACTACCTGTGAGCAGAGCCCAGCAGCAGCCTCTCCACAATGTCCCTTCAGGTAGCTGGAGACAGTAATAAGCTCTCCCCTCAGCCTCTTCTTTTTCACACTAACCATCCCCAGCTCCCTCAGTCACTCTTCATAAGATTTATTCTGTAGGCCCTTCCCCAGCTTCACTGCCCTCCTCTACACCTCCTCCAGCACCCAACAGTTCAAAGAAGCATTCAGAACACCACCTGACTACCTCCATCGTGCTCAGCTCTTATCAGAACCAACAGCGCTACGTCAGCCAAAATACTTGCAGCGTTTCCTTCTCATCTCCCAGGAATATTGATAGGGCTCCTCCTCCCTCTACCCTGTCTCTCCACAAGCCCCAGAAGAGTATCTCCAAACCTCAATTTCTTGCCTCAACCCTATCTGTGTTGTTCCACCAGCATCATGCTTATCCTTGATACTCATAGTTAACATTGATAAGTCTTTGATGTAATAAATCCTTGATACAGTATCATACTTATCCCTGCTATGATACAATCAAAAATGAAAGCAGGAACTTAAGATACAGAGTAAAATATATTACTTGCCAATTTGCCACAGTAACTTTTCATCATTACTCCAAAATTACTTTTTAATGCAAAGAGTAGTTCCAATCACATAGAGGCCCACATGATTCAGATACTATCATAATCACAATTAGATTACATTACTGCAATCAGGAATGGAGATCATTAAGAGAAAGAATATAAATTGCTTTAGTTTTACAAGTACTGAGCTAGCAAAATTATAATTAATCTCCATTTATAATCTTTTCTTTCATAGAACTGCAAAGCATGCTACTTTTTTTTAGGCCATCAATACAAATTAGAACTAAGTAATAAAGCCCTAACTACTACTACTACTCTGCAGTTCTCAGTCGTGGAAACTTTCACATGAGGTTTAGGAGGTTCTTCAGGCAAGCAGTGCCCTGAGCACAGAGGGAGGTTTGGGTTTTTTCAGTGCAATAAGTTTGGCCATTTCCAAAGGGAGTTTGCTGTTTATAACATAAAATGCAATCAAAACTGTCTATCCTTTTTCCAAGCAATGGGTAAGGAGGCTGCTGCTGAAATTGGATGATCTGTTTTGTGAGAGATGAGACAATAATGACTTAGCAGAAGAGGAGGGGAGGGGGGAACAATCCAACCACTCAACAGTGCACAGATTCCAGATAACAGGAGTTTGGAGAACATCCAGTGAAAACCAAGTATCTAATGCTTCCAGGAGGTGTGAGGTGGCAGACAAAGCTCCTCTGACTCCAGCATGCATGGCCACACTGAGAACACACAGCTCAGATGGAAATTTCTGCCATGTGTGCTCTTCCTCCACTTTCATTCTCCATTCTCTGGTTAAGGCTTTAAAGAAGCCTTGTAGTAACCTTCCAGTATCTGAAGGGGACTACAGGAGGGCTGAAGAGGGACTATTTACCAGGTCTTGTGATTACAGGAGGAGGATTAATGAGTTTAAAATTGCAGAGGAGAGATATAAACTGGATATAAAGAAGAAGTTCTTTCCAGTGAAGGTAGTGAAACACTGGCACAGGTTGTCCAGGGAGGTTGTGGATGCTCCCTCCCTGGAGGTGTTCAAGGCCAGGTTGGATGAGGCCTTGAGTAACCTAGAATCATAGAATGGTTTAGTTTGGAAGAGACCTCAAGGATCACACAGATGAGCAATCTGTTCTAGTAGGAGGTGTCCCTGCCTATGGTGGGAAGTTGAAACTGGAAGATCTTTGAGGTCCCTTCCAACCTAGACCATTCTAGGGTTCTCTGGTTTTGAGAGAAAAAAAGAGGATAATAAAATAGTGACTGTCTTGTCTGTACACTAAACCTTTTCTAGACCCAAAATATATTTTCCCTAAGTGAACAGGAAAAAAACCCCACAGAATTATTTTGGCTGGGAAAGAATCACTGAATCACAGAATGTCAGGAGCTGGAATGGACCTATAGAGCTCAGCCAGTCCAACCTCACTGCCAGAGCAGGGTCACCTATACCACATTACACATGAATGTGTTCAGGTTGGTTTTGAGTATCTCCAGAGAGGGAGACTCCACAACCCCCTTGGGCAGCCTGCTCCAGTGCTCTGTCACTCTCTCAAGGAAAAAAATCCTCCTCACATTTCTATGAAACTTCCTGTGCCTCAGCTCCCATCTATTGCCCCTTGTCCTGTCACTCTGCATCCCCCAGCAGAGCCTGGCTCCAGCCTCCTGGCACTCACCTTTGCATCTTTATAATCATTGATGAAGTCACCTCTCAGTCTCCTCCAAGCTAAAGAGCCCCAACTCCATCTGTCTCTGCTCATCAGAGAGATGTTGCATTCCCTTGGAGGGAATGGAACAGCCTTTCTTTCTCAGAGAGATGCTCTTCTTCCATCAGCATCTTTACAGAATTGCAGAATCACATCATCAAAGAGTTAACCAGGTTGGAAAAGACCTTTGAGATCATTGAGTCCAACCTATCACCTAACACCTTCTAATTAACTAAACCATGACACCAAGGGCCTCATCCAGCATCTTTTAAAACAACTCCAGGGATGGAGACTCCACCACCTCCCTGGGAAGCCCATTCCAATGTCAATCACTCTTGCTGTGAAGAACTTCTTCCTAACATCCAGCCTGAACCTGCCCTGGCACAGCTTGAGGCTTTGTCCACTTTTTTCTGTCACTGGGTGCCTGGGAGGAGCCCAACCCCACCTGGCTACAACCTCCTTTCAGGTAGTTGTAGATAGCAATGAGGTCTGCCCTGAGCCTCCTCACCCTGCTCCCTCAGCCTCTTTTCATAGGGCTCTGCTCCAGTCCCCTCCCCAGCCTTGGTGACCTTCTCTGAACATGTTCCAGCACCTCAACATCTTTCTTAAATTGAGAGTCTCAGAACTGGACACAGTACTTAATGCATAGCCTAACCAGTGCTGAGTCCAGGGGCAGAAGGACTTCCCTGATCCCGCTGGTTATTCCTGACACAGTCCATAGTCTGCACCATAGCCCTCTCCTGGACTTTCTCTAGTTCCATGGCTCTTTTGAAGTGGGGAACTCAGAACTGAACTCTATCAAACATGGTAAAAAAACCTGCATAAAGTGGCACTGCACAACTGAGATACTTCTTTGAATACAATTCTCATAACAGCAGCTTGTTAAAATCTGATCTGGATCCACCATTACTTTAACTCCAGTTAAACTCAGCAGCAAATGGTCTATTGCATATAACTCACTTGCTCTTCTCCTTCCTTAAACAACAGAGCACTCCACTAGCTTACACTGGTTTTACTCAAACCTCTGATCTTCTGGAGTGTGCTCTACTTCATAGAAGCATAGAATGCTTTAGGTTGGAAGGGACCTCAAGGATCATCCAGTTCCAACCCCCTACCATAGGCAGGGACACCTCTCAGTAGAACAGGTTGCTCTTCCTGAAGACCACCAATAACTGCTGAATGCAGCCTCCCCAAGTGTCAGCTACTAGACAAAAGAAATCCATTTTCAGTCTTCCTCTGCATTTTCTGCAGCTCCTCATGACACATTCTGGCTCATTTGTGTAATGATTTTCTACCATGCAGGTAATCATGAGCCATTCTGTGTGACAAGTGGCAGGCACAGATGTCCAACTGGGAATGATGTGACTCTAACCCCCTTGGCAGCAGAAGGAAGTTCATGATGCTCATCCCTACAGCTGCCTGTGACTGACTGGGTCGGCAGCTTCTCAGAGCCAACTCGCTCCTCACCCCTCCCCTCGGAGGAACGCTGAGGTTCAGCAGTGCTTTCAGGCTTAAGTATGTCTGAACAAAGGAAGATTTGGATGACAATCTTGGATGTAGGCCTTTAAAATCTTTGTACACTCCATTTCAGATATGCAAATGTTCTTTTGGATATGGCTCTTGATCAAGTTTTCATGAACATCCACATTCCAAGGCTGAAAAGCGTGTGAAATCAGTCATCTACCAGACCCAGGCAGAAACTGCTTGATTTCACTTTCCTTGTCTGCCTTTTCTATATGCCTGAAATTGTCTTTATCATCTCTGTCTATGCACTATGTATATTAAAATGTTTTTCTTATCTCCTGTAACTAATTCACTTTGGGTCAACATTAAAACCATTCCACTCACTTCAAAGGGATCCAAAAGAATGCAAGAGGAATTGAAGGAGAGAACTGTGAGCGTTAGGAGGCATCCAGGAACCAGCATAAACCCAACGTGTTTGATAACTTAGAATCATAGAAGCAGTCAGGGTTGGAAGGGAGCACAAAGATCAGCCGGTCCCAACACCCCTGCCATGGGCAGGGACACCCTACCCTAGAGCAGGCTGCCCACAGCCTCATCCAGCCTGGCCTCAAACACCTCCAGAGATGAGGCCTCAACCACCTCCCTGGGCAACCCATTCCAGCCTCTCACCACTCTCATGCTCAACAACTTCCTCCTCACCTCCACTCTGAATCTTCCCACCTCCAGCTTTGCTCCATTCTCCCCAGTCTTGTCACTCCCTGACAGCCTAACATGTTCCACCTCAGCTTTTTTGTAGCCCCCCTTCAGATCCTGTCAGGCCACAATAAGGTCACCTGGGAGCCTCCTCTTCTCCAGACTGAACAGCCCCAACTCTTTCACTCTGTCCTCACAGGAGTATTTCTTTGTTAAGTCAAAAAGCTAAGAGTGTGCAGTAACATGCACAGCACAATTAAATGAACAAACAGTACTGAACCTACTCAAATGTTACAGGTCTGGAAGGGGCAAAACTCTTGCTGAACATCCCAAATGTAATTCACGTGTTTAGATTAAAATGGATGAGGGGGATGTGTGTGTCAGGGAGGGTGTTCTGCTTTTGGTTTGTGGGCTGCTTGGTAGTATTTCATGTTACTTTTTTAAACCTGCCAGCAAAAGAACATGATCTTAGTGATATGTCAAAGATAAAGTTGAAACACCAGAATGCCCATGGCAAATGCAAGGAACAAAGACTCACTCATACAGAATAAGAATGAGTGCTTATGTGGAGAAGGCTATTAAATCAAGGTGTTCTGGACTAGCATCAGCAGCAGGCAGACATCTATTTTGTTACACCTGCAAGTTGTGGGGTTTGGGTGTGGGGTTTTTTTTTTGCTTAGTGAAGGGAAAACAGCTTTTGAGCTGCTGAAATGATGTACATATTGCTGGAAAGCTGATAAAGAGAATAGAGTGTGAGAGTAACTCTGAGTATAACAAAAGCCACTGACATGAAGAGCACAATTCTTCCTCAGACACACAGAAGGAAGAAGTTTCCAGCTGACACAGTTGTAGGTTGGACAGATGACTTAGATTTCAGGTGTGAAGCTACAGTGAAATAAATCTCCTTTCCTAAAGGAAATCAAAGAAATCAGTGTAGCATTCACTATTATTTGCATTGAAAAGTAGAAGTTGGAGAAGAGGAGGCCCAGAGGAGACCTCATTGCTGTCTACAACAACCTGAAGGGAGGCTGTAGCCAGGTGGAGGCCAGTCTCTTCTCCCAGGAAACCAGTAACAGAACAAGGGGACAGAGTCTCAAGGTGTGCCAGGGGAGGTCTAGGCTGGACGTTAGGAGGAAGCTGTTGGCAGAGAGAATGATTGGCATTGGAATGGGCTGCCCAGGGAGGTGGTGGAGTTGCCACCCCTGGTGGTGTTCAAGCAAAGCCTGGATGGGGCACTTAGTGCCATGGTCTGGTTGACTGGACTAGGCTGGGTGACAGGTTGGACTGGATGAGCTTGGAGGTTTCTTTCAACCTGGTTGATTCTATGATTCTTCCTCAAACACTCAGAAGGAAGAAGTTTCCAGCTGACCCATTTGTAGGTTGGACAGATGACTCAAACAGATAGATTTCAGGTGTGAAGGAACAGTGAAATAAATCTCCTTTCCCAAAGGAAATCAAATAAATCAATGTAGTACTCACTATTATTTGCACTGAGAAGTAGAAATGGATGGTGATGACTTTTGCTTTAGTGTAAGTCTCTTTTAAGGTAGGTCCAGTTGCTGCAAGATCCGGTGTGGCACTGACCATCCATGAGGACAACAGAGAGAGAGAGCTGGACCTCTCTGGTACCTTGCTGCAGAGAGGAGAAAAAAACAATACAGTGGTTACAGAGATGTTTCAGTGAGTAATGTCTATAGCATTAACTACACTAATCCTCTCCCTAAGTCAGACTTGTCTTGTGATGGACAAATTATCCAGCTTAGTGAGGTGTCTCAGATGGTGACAGTGTCTTATCTGCTCTACTCCCTGAGTTTTCTGAGACTGGCTTTAATTAGGTGAACACACTCAGAGTCCCCCTTGCTTTGCAGAGCACTGAACACAGGGTGAAGGTCTCACTGTCCTCACTCTCTGCCCGTGGGAGTAAAGAGGGTGTTCCCTCCCAGTGCCCCTAAGAAAAATCACACTGATTCCTCAGAAAGTTACCCATCTGCCCAAGTGACCTACAAATAAATGTATTCCAGTGCTGTGTGTTCCATATGTGCTCTATATTCTCATTCCAAACCTGTAGACAGATAACTCCAGCTCTATCCCACATCAAAAGACAATAAGAGAAGTCAATAGAGAACTGAGATGATAGAATCATAGAATGAACCAGGTTGGAAGAGTCCTCCAAGATCATCCAGTCCAGCCATAGTATCACCCAGATCTGTCCAATCGACTAGATCATGGCACTGAGTGCCTCATCCAGGCTTTTTGCAAACACCTCCAGGCACAGCTACTCCACCACCTCCCTGGGCAGCCCATTCCAATGCCAATCACTCTCTCTGCCAACAACTTCCTCCTAACATCCAGCCTAGACCTCCCCTGGCACAACTTGAGACTCTGCTTCCCAGTTCAGAGGATCACAGGATATTAGGGGTTGGAAGTTATCTTTTATTGCCTTATTTTTAAATTCAAAGTACTTAGAAATATTGGAAAGATGAGGGGACTGGAGCATCTGAGGAGGAAAGGCTGAGAGAGATGGGGGTGTTTAGCCTAGAGAAGACTGTGAGGGGATCTCCTCAGTGGTGATCAATAGCTAAAGGGCAGTGCTCAAAAGGATGGAGCCAGACCCTTCTGAGCAGCACCCAGCAACATGACAAAGTGCCACGGACACAAACTGGAACACAGAAGGTTCCACCTAAACATAAGGATAAACTTCTTTGCTGAGAGGGTGCTGCCCAGAGAGGTTGTGGAGTCTCCTTCTCTGGAATGATTTCAAACCTAATTGGACATGATGCTGGGCAACCTGCTGTGGGTGACTGCTTTATCATGGGAACTGGACTAGATGAGCTCCAGAGGTCCCTCTCAGATTCTGCCATTCTGTGATTTTGTGGTTAATAACAGTTAAAAGGACTTAAAATATTTATAGTGATGATACAAATGGAAACAATAAAAGTAATTATTTTCTAGGAAAAGAATCAGGAAAAATGAAGGAATGAGAAGTATCATCTGCATTTATGGCATGAGTTTATCAAAGAGAAACTCAACCAATCCATAGGTATTTAGAATCATCGAATCAGTCAGGGTAGGAAGGGATCACAAGCATCAGCCAGTTCCAAGACCCCTGCCATGGCCAGAGACACCTCACACTACATCAGGCTGTCCAGAGCCTCATCCTGCCTGGCCTTAAACACCTCCAGGGATGAGGCTTCCACCAACCACCTCCCTGGAAATCCCCTTCCAGGCTCTCACCACCCTCATGCCGAAAAACTTCTCCCTAACATCCAGTCTGAATCTACCCATTTCCAGCTTTGTTCCATTCTCTCCAGTCCTATTCCTACCTGACAGCCTAAAAGTCCCTCCCCAACTTTCTTGTAGGCCCTTTAAAATAACTGAAAGGCCACAATAAGGTCACCTTGAAGCCTTCTCCTTTCCAAACTGAAGAGTATGTTCACATCTGATGCTTCAGTAGTCAAAAAAGGTAAGAACAAAGCTCCACTTAGATGTTTTGCAGGCACTTGCATTACAACTTGAACCACAAGTTTTAGTTCAAGAATTTCAAGACAGCTTTATGTAAGGCAAACTTGCTCATGGTTTTCCAAGAGTCCAAGCAACAGAATCTTGTAACAGCTTACTGGAGCTGTGAGTTCTCCATCAACATGTGTTCCAATTAAAGAAGGTTATGTTTCCAAAAGATAGATTTTCCTCTTGAGGGGGAATTAATTTAGGGAGCCCTCTAGTCTCTACTGCATAGGTCAAACTATATCATTGCAATGGTTCATTCTGACCTTACAAATTACAAATGGGTTAGTGACCAAAACACCAGCTTAAGAAATCAAAAGTACTCTTTTTTAAAAGCATAGATTTCAATACCAGAAGGGTTCAGGCACTTTTTTATCATTCATATGTAGATAAATTGAGTCCTTGCACTTTTCTCTCTATCTCTTCCTCGTAAAATCTAAGTCCTGTCTGTTCTACATAGATATTCATGACATTTTCTCACAAGAGCTGTGATTTACTCCAATGTCTTCTAGCCAAAATTATTGCTTTTTCCTCTCTGTTCTCTCCTGGGTGCTTTACTAAAATTAAGTGGAAATAAGTAAGATGAGAAAAATACGAAGAGGAATGGAAAGATCAACAACCCCAAGCAATGCTACAGGCTGGGGACAGAGTGGCTGGAGAGCAGCCAGGCAGAAAGGGACCTGGGGTGCTGGTAGGTGGTAGTTGAACATGAGCCAGCAGTGTGCCCAAGTGGCCAGGAGAGCCAATGGCATCCTGGTCTGGCTCAGGAACATAAATATCGTATCTATATTTATATCTAATCATAGAATCAACCAGTTTGGAAGAGAGCTCCAAGCTCATCCAGTCCAACCTAGCACCCAGCCTTAACCAATCAACCAGACCACGGCACTAAGTGCCCCAGCCAGGCTTTTCCTTAACACCTCCAGGGATGGCAACTCCACCACCTCCCTGGGCAGCCCATTCCAATGCCAATCATTCTCCCTGTGAAGAATTTCCTCCTAACATTGCCTCTTAAACTGAGGAGCCCAAAACTGAATACAGTACTCAAGATGAGGTCTTTCCCTCAATCTGCTGGCCAGTTCTGGAAAGCTTTGACATCTTTTGGTAGTAAATATGGCCAAGTGAACTGCACAGTATCTGGGACCTTCATGTGATTAGATAAGACTTCCCTCTTTTCAAAGCAGCCTTTTAAACTGAAGACAATTGCTAATCTGTTGCAGTAGTTTGGGTGAAACGAATCTCTTTGCAATGTTCATGCAAATATTTCACCTTACCGAATGATTTGGAGTTTCAGTGAAGTTTATTAACTTTCCTAACTGTACAGAGTCAGCTATGTGCCACTGTAACAGGCTGGGACAACACAGAATCACAGAATAGATCAGGCTTGAGAAGACCTTTGAGATCAAATCCAACCTATCACCTAACACCTTCTAATCAAATAAACCATGGCACCAGGCATCACACCCAGTCTCCTTTTAAACACCTCCAGGGACGGTGACTCCACCACCTCCTCAGGCAGCCCATTCAAATGCCAATCACTCTTGCTGTGAAGAACTTTTTTGTAATATCCAGTTTAAACCTGCCCTGGTGCAGCTTAAGACTCTCTCCCCTCATCCTGTCACTGGTTGCCTGGCAGAAGAGACCAACCCCACCTGGATACAACCTCCCTTTATGTGGTTGTAGACAGTAATGAGGTCTGCCCGGAGCCTCCTCTTCTCCAGGCTGAACAACTTCAGCTCCAACCCAACACCTCCAAGACCACCAAACCATGTCCTGAAGTGCCACATCTACAGGTTAAACACTTCCAGGGATGATGACTCCTAGAGTCCTTCAGTCAGTTTTCATAGAATATCAGGGGTTGGAAGGGACCTCAAAAGATCTTCTGGTACAACTCCCCCTGCCAGAGCAGGATCATCTAGAGCAGATCACTCAGGAATGCATCCAGGCAGGTTTTGAATATCTCCAGAGAGGGAGATTTCACAACCCCCCTGGGCAGCCTGTTCCAGTGTTCTGTCACCCTCACAGGGAAAAAAAATCTTCCTTAGGTTCACATGGAACCTCCTATGCCTCAACTTCCATCCAGTGCCCCTTGTCCTGGCACTGGGCATCACCACGAAGAGCCTGGCTGCATTCTTCTGGCACTCCCCCTCACATATGTGTAAGCATGAATGAGGTCACCCCTTACTCATCTCCTCTCCAAGCTCCAAGCCCCAGCTCCCTCAGGCTCTCCTCAAAAGGAAGATGTTCAACTTCCTTAATCATGTTTGTGGCTCTGCACTGGACTCTCTCAAGAAGTTCCCTTTCCTTCTTGAGCTTAGTAGCTAACATTTTCCCATGATAATAAATGCAACTGTATATTGGAACTTTTAAAGTAGAACTGCAGAGAAAATATATCTAATGATATCTGGAAAATGGTATGAGTTGATTTGCCAATATATAAACCTACACAGACTATTTTTAGTAAGAAAAGAATCAACCCAAAGAAACAATAATTCTGGGAAGCAAAATGCATACTTTAAACCCAACACTCCTTCATTTACAGTGCCATAGTTTCATCTCAAAGTTCTTTCTTCCAATAAGAAAAGGAAAGGAAATAAAGATATATCCTTCCAAGGTCTCCAAACCCAATGTTTTACACTAAAATCTGAGTGAAGAAAATATAAATCAAGAGATATATAATTGGATGGATGGACAGACTGATAAAATGGTTCATTACTTCATTCATAGAATCATAGAATCAACCAGGTTGGAAGAGACCTCCAAGATCATCCAGTCCAACCTATATTCAAAGCACTTCATTACCTCATTCTTCTTACATTAAATGATCTTCACCAAGAAGCAGAACTTTCCAAGTCTTTCACTCAGGCTTTTTCCACACACTGTTAATTCCATTTAGAACTTGCCTACTGTTGCTAGACCATCATTAACACATAGGGAACTGGGGACTATATATAAAGGATAGATAGGAAACTTGGAGGGGTGGGGAGAACAAAATTGCTGAACAAGAGGATGAAAATCTGTCTGGCAGAAGTCTAAGCTGAAGAGATGCCATTTGCTCAGGCTTCTGGTCTCCCAAATTACTAAAGGCCTTTAGAAATCTAAGGAATTAGGAAGCTGAGGCCACACACTGGTCCAAAAAGAACTCTTTCTTCTACTACCAATGTTCCATTGCCACTTCAGGATAAGTAACCACCCACGCTCTTTCCATGCTTCATTCAAGTATATGGAGTGGCATAAATATATAGGTTAGGGCAGGCTTCTGCAATTAAGAAGAGCTGAAAAACACAGAGCAAGATGTCAGGATTTTCTCCATCTGCCTTTTGACATTTGCAAGATGCCTTGTCTTACTCATGAACTCCTGGGCTTCTACTCTCATGACAAAGTTCACTGTGCCTCCTGAGGAAAGGCTGAGAGCCCTGGGGCTGGTTAGTCTGCAGAGGAGAAGACTGAGAGGGGATCTAATAAATGTCCATGAATATAGAATCATAGAATCAGTCAGGGTTGGAAGGGACCACAGGGATCATCTAGTTCCAACCCCCCTGCCATGAGCAGGGACACCCTACCCTAGAGCAGGCTGCCCACAGCAGGAAAAAATGTTACTTTTTGGATATCTTGCTCTTTAGAACCTCTGTTTTCACCCAGAGTGGAAAAGAACTGTGAGAGCTGACAAGGAAGGGAGCTCTTTCACCAAGAAAACATGGTAGCAGTCTTCAAAATAAGAAGTGATTTGTGATGTTAATAGACTGAGCGTGTGACACTTTCTAACAGAATAAGGGGAAAGTAAACTAGAGGGCCTGTGGGGGTGTAGGGGGAGAAGGGAAATAGGTAAGGAAAACTTGTGGAATTTTAGGATAGTTACCAACTGAAATAATATGTTGAGGAAGTCAGAAAATCTCTGTTACTGCAGGAATTTAAAGGGAATTAAACAAACATCTGTCAAGACTGACATAGGTATTGTTGTTCTTACCTTGAGGCAGGGATGCATGAGGTGACCTCTCCAGTCTCTTTTGCCCTACCTTCTGTGACTGCTGATTCATGTCTTTCTTTTCCACCTCCCTTGATGTCTTTACTTCTGCTACCAGACAGGAATGTTCACTAATCAATTTTCTCCCTACAGTTGCTGCTTTTTTTCTGTATCCAGACAGCTGGCTGAAGGAATCAATTTCAGCCATAATCAAAACAAATCCTTAATAGAAACACCCAGCATATGGGAATCTCTCCTCACTTACTGCTGCAAACTTGGGGTGTAGCATAGGCTGCAGCTACAAAGATGGCTTTGGAATATTGGCTGGAGCCACAAAGAATGCTTTGAATTGAAAAGGAACCTGAGACTGTAGCATGGCAATGGTAACCCCAATGGCATCCTGGGCTGGCTCAGGAGCAGTGTGGGCAGCAGGACAAGGGAGGTTATTCTGGCCCTGGACTCAGCACTGCTCAGGCCACACCTTGAGTGCTGTGTCCAGTTCTGGGCTCCTCCATTCAAGAGAGATGTTGAGGTGCTGGAAGGTGTCCACAGGAGGGTGACAAAGCTGGTAAGGGACCTGGAGCACAGCCCTGTGGGGAGAGGCTGAGGGAGCTGGGGGTGTGCAGCCTGCAGAAGAGGAGGCTCAGGGCAGACCTCATTGCTGTCTACAGCTACATGAAGAGAGGCTGTAGCCAGGTGGGGTTCTGCCAGGCAAGCAACAACAGAAGAAGGGGACACAGTCTCAAGTTGTGCCAGGGGAGGTCTAGACTGGATGTTAGGAGGAAGTTGTTGGCAGAGAGAGTGATTGGCATTGGAATGGGCTGCCCAGGGAGGTGGTGAAGTCACCTTCCCTGGAGGTGTTGAAGCAAAGCCTGGATGGGGCACTCAGTGCCATGGTCTGGTTGATTGGCCAGGACTGGGTGCTAGGTTGGACTGGATGAGCTTGGAGGTCTCTTGAACCTACTTGATTCTATGATTCTATAGTTCTATAACATACAGAATTACAAAGCCACTTCTGTGCCTGAACACATCTTTACATCATTTTCAAAAGAAACAGGTACAGCTGCTCTCAGTCTAAAGAGATCAAGTTGAGGTTTTTTTTTAATACTCATTATCAGGTCATCAAAAAGGAAGGAATATCATAGCCACACAATCTTTGCTAATGATACAGGTATATTTTAATGGCCTGAAGGATTTAGAGTTGCTACTTATCTCTAGTGCTTTCTGCTCTTTGCATTTTATTGATTTTTAGAGCCACTGAATAGTTTCTAGCAAGCTTTATATTATGCCAGGGGCACTCTAGTGCCATGCACACTATTTTGCAGTGTTTTTTTCAAGCTTTGAATAACAAACTTTCCTAGAGGTGGATAAAACATTCTTTATTAGGCAGTCATGAAACTAAAAATAGATTTATTATATTAGGGAAAATCATAAACTTAACCATAGAATCACAGAATGTCAGGGGCTGGAAAGCACCTCCAAAGCTCATCCAGTCCAACCCCACTGCCAGAGTAGGATCACCTAGAGCAGATCACACAGGAACACATCCAGGCAGGTTTTGAATATCTGCAGAGAGACTCCACAACCCCCCTGAGCAGCCTGCTCCAGTGCTCTGTCACCCTCACAGGGAGAAAAAAGTCTTCCTCAGGTTCACATGGAATCTCCTATGCCTCTACTTCCACCCATTGCCTCTTGTCCTGTCACTGGGCATCACCAAAAAGAGGCTGGCTCCATCCAGCCTTAGAAAGTTAAATTTTCATTTGGGGAAGCTGAAAGACCTGAAACAATATTTTTTTTTAGCTGATATACCACTCAATTCATTTAAACCATTTGCCCCAAAAAGGAATATAGAATCACAGAAACAGGCAGGGTTGGAAGACACCATTAGGGCCATCTAGTTTCAGCCCCCCTGCCATGGGCAGGGACATCTCACGCTAGATCAGGCTGTCCAGATGTCTATACCTATCTAAATGGGGTTCAGGAGTTTTTAGGCAAATATGAAGGCTCAGTTGCCTTTTTGCTTGCATTTTGATTTATTTTCTTTCTGTTTCAGAAAGCACTTTCAGTTCCCTGCTGGGCTCAGACAACACATAAAGGATTTGTTTCCTTTAGCATCTGATGTCTACACAGAGGGAAGAGCAAGAAATGTTATCAGTAGTTGCCTTTATCTCGCTGCCCTTTTTGTTCTAGACACATTTTTGCCAAGTTAATAACTCAATAAGGGTAACTGGTAACTCAATAATAATTACATTTGATAGTCTATAATAGAGTAGGTTTTCATTTGTCAATCTTAAAACACTTCTCTGAGGAAGCTGAGTGTTGCAGCATGTGATCACACCAAGACACAGACTCATGATCTAACTTGCTTAAGGGCAGACAGCAGGCCAGGGTCACACATGGGAATAAATCTGGCACAGCCTTGATCTCTCCTGCAGCGTGCCATTCATCAGACAAGCAGCCATGTTGTACTGCTTGGATGGCTTATTGTTATTGACACACATTCTGGTTGCTTTTCAGGATAAAAAATACCCAGCCAACATAAATTGTTAGCAATGTGTGGTACCAGGAATGGATTAACAATTACTGTGTCCAGGAGTGGGTCCTTCCAGTTAAGAAAGATGTTGAGGTGCTGGAAGGTGCCCAGAAAAGGACAGCGAGGCTGGGGAGGGGGCTGCAGCACAGCCCTGTGAGGAGAGGCTGAGGGAGCTGGGGGTGTGCAGCCTGCAGAAGAGGCTCAGGGCAGATCGTGTTGCTGTCTACACCTACCTGTAAGGAGGCTGTAGCCAAATGGGAGTTGGTCTCTTCTGCCACACAACCAGGGACAGAACAAGAGGACACAGCTTCAAGCTGCACTAGGGAAAGTACAGGCTGGATGTTAGGAAGAAGTTCTTCCCAGAGAGAGTGATTGGCATTGGAATGGGTTGCCTGGGGAGATGGTGCAGTCATCATCCCTGGAGGTGTTTAAGAGGAGGCTGGGTGAGGCACTTAGTGACATAGCTGAGTTAATTAGAAGGGTTAGGTGGTAGGCTGAACTCAAAGATCCTGGAGATCTATTCCAACCTGGTTAATTCTGTGTTTGTGTGATTATACTAGCAAAGATCTTAATGTAAGACCTTGTGAACAGCTTTTCTAAGGAGTGGTTGAGGGAACTGAGCAGATTAACATTTTTCTTCCCTTTTTCATTTATTTAAAGAAGAAGATGTAAGCTACCTCTGCATGAGTGCTGCCTGAGTTATGAAATCCCTATAAAAGTTCACATTTTGTAATGGCAAGAGATTTCTTAATTAGAATCTTAGAATCAACCAGGTTGATTCTCCATTCCAGAGCAGGAGATGCCACAACCTCTCTGGGCAGCCTGTGCCAGTGCTCTGGGACCCTTACAGTAAAGAAGTTGCCCCTCGTGTTGAGCTGGAACCTCCTGTGCTGCAGCTTCCATCCATTGCTCCTTGTCCTATCCCAGGGAGCAAGTGAGCAGAGCTTGTCCCCTCTTTCCTGAGTCCCAGTCCTCAGATATTTAGAGAAATTCATAAATCCCCTCTCAGTCTTCTCTTTTCCAGACCAAAATGCTCCAGGTCCCTCAGCCTCTCCTCACCAGGCAGTGCTCCAGTGCCCTAATCATAGAATCATAGAATCAAGCAGGTTGGAAGAGACCTCCAAGATCATCCAGTCCAACCTAGCACCCAGCCCTATCCAGTCAACCAGACCATGGCACTGAGTGCCTCATCCAGGCTTTTCTTGAATACCTCCACGGAAGGCAACTCCACCACCTCCCTGGGCAGCCCATTCCAATGGCAAATCACTCTCTGTGAAGAACTTCCTTCTAATCATTCTTGCAGTCCTCTGCTGGACTCTCCCTGGCATATCCCTGTCCTTTTTAGACTGGGGAGCCCAAAACTGAACTCAGTACTCAAGATGAGCTCTCTCCTAGGCAGAGCAGAGGCAAAGGAGAACTTCCTTTGATCTGCTGGACACACTCTTCCTAATACATCTCAGAACCTCATTAGCCCCCTTGGCCACAAGGGCACGTTGCTGTCCCATGGATAACTTGTTGTCCACCAGCACTCCCAGCTCCCATGTCTCTCTGGAATAACACAGTCTCTAAAGCATTGGTGCAGGCCACAGCAGGATTCCAGCACACATATTCCCTCCCTATTCATATGGATACTGGTGGAAAGGGTGTAAAATTCCTGTAAAACACTGTCTAAAATGGAACATTTGGATTTTGCATCTGACACACACACAGAGGATCTCAGTCACCATTGGTTTGTGTGTCTGGCTTTATGTTTTGCTACAGGGGCTAAGTCCTGTCTCATCACAACTCTGTCAACTAGATCACAGTTTTGGAAACCACATTTATTACTGTTGAGGATTTAAATGTGTAGACACAGAAGTACCTCTGAAATCAGCACTGAAAAGTTTGTGCAAGGAGGAAATTAAAGTGAAAGCTTTAGATCTGAGTTTGGGTCAGAAGTTCACAGTTGCCTCATTCTGGTAAATCCACAGCATCTTGGGAATGAAAAGGATCAGTTGAGTACAAGTCATAAATGTGAGCTGTCCCGTTGGATTTCTGTGCTGGATGGCTGGAATGGTGTCAGGCACTCAGAGAAAGGATGAGGGTTAGAAAGGAGACAGTGAAAAGGAGAGCCCAGAGACTGGTGCTCAATGGAGTTAAATCCAACTGTTGGCCAGGCACTAGTGGTGTTCCTCAGGGATCTGTGTTGGGATGTCTTTATTGATGACCTTGATTTGGGCACAGAGAGTGGCAGCAGTAAGTTTGCAGGTGACACTAAGTCAGGTGGCAGTGTTGATTTGAATGAGGGTAGAGAGGCTCTGCAGAGGGATTTGGATAGGCTGGATCAACGAACCAACATTAATGAGACGAGTTTCAACAAGGCCAAATGCCAGGTCCTGCACTTGGGTCACAACAAACCCCAAGCAATGCTACAGGCTTGGGGCAGCGCAGCTGGAAACTGTCTGGCAGAAACAGACCTGAGGGTTGTAATAGACAGGAGCTGAATATAAGCCAGCAGTGTGCACAGGTGACCAAGATGGCCAATGGCATCCTGGCTGGAATTAAAGACACTGTGCCCAGCAGAAGTAGGGAGGGGATTATCCCCTTGGACTCGGCTCTGGTGAGGTCACACCTCGAGTACTGTGTTCTTTGGGCACTGCAATACAAGAGAGATGTGGAGGTGTTGGCATTGCTCCAGAAGAGGGCAAGGAAGCCGGGGAAGGGCCTGGAGAATAAATCTTATGAGGAACAACTGAGGGAACTGGGGATGGTTAGCTTGAGGAAGAGGAGGCTAAGAGGAGACCTCATTGCTGTCTACAGCTACCTGAAGAAACATTGTGGAGAGGCTGCTGCTGGTCTTTTCTCCCAGGTCATTGGAGACAGAACAAGGGGGAATGGCCTCAAGCTGAGACTGAGGAGGTTTGGACTGGGCATTAGGAAAAACATTTTCATGGAGAAGGTGGTCAGGGACTGGAAGGAGCTGCCCAGGGAGGTGGTGGAGTCACCAACCCTGGATGTGTTTAAGGGTTATTTGGATGTGTTGCTTAGGGCTATGGTTTATTGTGACCCTTGTAGAGTAAGGTTATAGGTTGGACTTGGTGATCCTGAGAGGCTTTTCCAACCTGCATGTCTCTGTGATTCTGTGAACAGGGAAGAAAGAACTCTTGCTCTTGTGGGAGAGTGTACTTTATATTGCAGTACATACTTACTAAAGACCTCAAAGACATTGTTAGGTGTTCAAGGACACCAAGCCCAGAAGAAATTTAGGCTACCATATAACTAATGAGAGGCCAAGGAACCAAAACAATTCCAGAAGCTGCTGCATGTAGGTTCACAAAAACAATACAGGCACCAAAGTGTGCCTGCACCATGCCCACAGACCTTCTGCCCCAGTCACACCTCTTACAGCAAGAGCTGTGCATTGACTATGCCTCTGCTCACTGCTCCACAGTCTGACCCAGTACACCCAGTGAAGAAAAACTGCACGCCTGGGATGTGTGTGTATAAACACACACTTGATGTTCTTCTCAATTCTCATCACATGTTTCATTCAACAGACTTATTAATCAACCATAAGAAATGAGTTAAGATGTTGAAACAGTCATGGCCTTTGTTCTGTGGCAGTTTTGTTGGCTTAGCTGACACATAGCTCCAAGGCATGACGGATCAAAGTAATTAAAGTTCCAATCATTTACCTTTCTATGTTCAGTGTCAAGACAGCTAGTCTTCACCCTGGGTTCACAGGCATTTTCATATAGGTTTGGGGGCTTTTCTTTTACCATATTATAGCTGTGCCATTTGCCTTGCTGCACTCAGGAACGTGACAGCGTTTCCATTATAAAGTTTGTACATGAAGCTTTGAGATTCCCTCTGGATTCCAACCTTGCACAGAAAATCTCAGACCACAGGCAATTCAAAACCAAGTAGGTAGGTTTTTTTATTTTCCTTTTCGCTATGTTCATTTACTTTAAGTTAATTAAGCCAAGTTTTGTGCATCAGAACAAAGGTTGCCAGTAGGATATGAGGAACGAGTTTGTTACCATGAAGGTGGTGGAGCACTGGAACAGGTTGACCAAGGAGGTGGTCGAGGCCCCTTCCCTGGAGAGCATAGAATCAACCAGGTTGGAAGAGACCTCCAAGATCATCCAGTCCAGCCTGTCACCCAGCCCTAGCCAATCAACTAGACTATGGCACCAAGTGCCTCATCCAGGCCTTTCTTAAACACCTCCAGGGACGGAGACTCCACAACCTCCCTGGGCTGCCCATTCCAATGCCAATCACTCTCTCTGCCAACAACTTCCTCCTAACATCCAGTCAAGACCTCCCCTGGCACAACTTGAGACTCTGTCCCCTTGCTCTGTTACTGGTTGCCTGGAAGAGACCAACTTCACCTGGCTACAACTTCCCTTCAGGTAGTTGTAGACAGCAATAAGGTCTGCCCTGAGCCTCCTCTTCTCCAGTCTGAAAAAACCCAGCTCCCTCTGCCTCTTCTGGTAGAGCTGTACTCCAGCCCCCACACTACCTTTGTAAGGGTCCCTTCCATCCTGGACCATTCTATTATTCTATTCAATTAATTCTGCTTTACTTAGGTTCAAGGTATGTTGTAAGAGTTTTGTGAAGCATAAATGGAACTTATTTTGTTCCTATCATGAAATATGGTCAATACTTGGCCCTAAACCTTACTCTTCCATCACACACATTATTTATAACAGAGAGTATTTGGTCTAATAAAAAACTTTAGGCTTGATTTCTGCATGTTGCAAGAACAAACCTGTTTGGTTTGCAAGCAGAACAGGGCTCTTCAAACCCAAGAGATGGGTTTGTATTTGAACCCAAGCACGAATCCAAACAATAAATGAATTCCAAGTTCATCCAGTCCAACCTAGCACCCAGCCCAGTCCAATCAACCAGACCATGGCACTAAGTGCCTCATTCAGGCTTTTCTGGAACACCTCCAGGAACAGTGACTCCACCACAGAACCTTGTCTAGGACTGGCATTAGGCACCTTGCAAGTCCCAGTTAAATATTTTTTCATGCTACTAGATACTGGTGGCTTACAGGCTCCCATGTCCTCAAAAAACTCCTTTGTCCTGCAAAAATCTGCCAGGGTTTCCTCTGAAGGTGCAACACTGGGTAGCTTTTGAGCTTTGCTTTCAGAAAGGTCATCCAAAATCGGATGTATTATTACACATTAGGGTAAGGACAGAGCTGTAGCATGCCCATTTAGCATAGCAGTTTGAGACCTTTCATGAAGGGAGTCTGTAGTCAGGTGGGGTTGGGCTCTTCTGCCAGGCAACCAGCAACAGAACAAGGGGACAGAGTCTCAAGTTGTGCCAAGGGAGGTCTAAGGCTGGATGTTAGGAGGAAGTCGTTGCCAGAGAGACTGACTGGCATTGGAATGGGATGCCCAGGGAGGTGGTGGAGTTGCCATCCCTGGAGGTGTTGAAGCCATGCCTGGTTGGGGCACTTAGTGCCATGGTCTGGTTGCTTGGCCAGGGCTGGGTGCTAGGTTGGACTGGATGAGCTTGGAGATCTCTTTCAGCCCGGTTGATTCTATTCTATTCTAAACAACCCACTCTGCCTACACACAGTAGCAGAACTTCACTCAAGCTCTTCTACTACCATGTAGCCTTTGTGACTCCATAGTAGACAGAAACTCTTGTAAGTTCTCTATCAAATCTATAGGAGAAGATTAGGTGACTTCAAGAATTATAGTGCTAACACTCCCAAATTTTCTGTCCCTGCCAGGAATCACAGAATCACTTTGGTTGGAAAAGACCTTTCAGATCATCGAGTCAAACCACTCTAACTCTACCAAGTCTGGTGCTAACCCATGTGCCTCAGAACCACATCTCTGTGCCTTTGAAATGCCTCCAGAGGTGTGGATTTAACTACCTCCTCGGGAGCCTGTTCCAGTGCTTGGTAACTTTTTCAGTGAAGAGGTCTCTTCTAATAAGGATTTGAAGACACAGTGGCAAGGGGAGACAGAGGAGACACAAGCTGTGTCCTCTCCCACTATTCAGTGAACAATAAGAACGGAGCATTGTTTACAAAACTCATCCATGAACAGCAAAGGAGGCTAATTTAAAATTAATTTCATTTATAATAAATACCTCCACCAGCATTTCTATAAATAAAACACCAGCAGCTATTACTCTGTGATGTATTTACAAGGAACAGGCAACAGAAAAGAACAGAAGGACACCTCACTCCTCAGAACTTCAGGACTGACAAATCATAGGACACCACTTTACCTTGTCAGAATCATTACAGGCCCAGCTTGCTTCAAACTCAATTAACATATGTTTTACTATTTACCCAGATAAGAATAGAACCAAACCCAATTTTCTGTCATTCCTCCCACAGGCATCCCAGTTTTCTCCCTTCAATGACTTCTTAAAGTTCCCAGAGCATGAAACATCACATTGATGCTGCATCACATCCAGTTAGGCATGTAGTGTTCTGTTGAAACCAACATGCAAATGTAAATCAGGAGTGACACATCAGCCCAACAAGGCAGTCACTCGGCTTTGAGAAACTCAAGCAGACAGATCACCAAGCAGAGACTCTCACAGCCACAGGTTTGTGTGTTTGGAAATGAATCTCTAAGAGAAACTTAAAGTTAAAGAAGGAGCTTAAAGAAAGATGCTTAAACCTTGTGAGTATTTAAGAGGCTTCTGGACAATGCCCCTACCAACATGCTTTAACTCTTAGCCCTGAAGTGATCAGGCAGTTGGTCTATCTAATCGTTGTAGATCCATTCCAAATGAAAAGCCATCTCATTCTCTTCTATCCTATCCCATCCCATTCCCTTCCACTGCTTTCCATCCCATCCTGTTCTATTCCATTCCATCCTATTCCATCCCACCTCATTACATTCCATGCCATGCCACCACATTCCCTTCCATTCTCTTCCATCACATCCTATTCTATTCCATCACATCCCATTTCATTCCACCCCAACTCATTCTGTTCCATTCCACTCTATCATCTTCCATTCCACCCCATTCTCTTCTATTCTTTACCATTCTACTCCGTTCCATACTATTTTATTCCAACCCACCCCATTGCATTCCATCCCATCACATTCTCTTCCATTCCATTCCTTTGCATTCATAGTATCACAGTATCATCAGGGTTGGAAGAGACCTCACAGATCATCGAGTCCAACCCTTCACCACAGAGCTCAAGGCCAGACCATGGCACCAAGTGCCACGTCCAACCTTGCCTTAAAGTGCCCCAGGGACGGCGACTCCACCACCTCCCCGGGCAGCCCATTCCAGTGTCCAGTGACTCTCTCAGGGAAGAACTTTCTCCTCACCTCGAGTCTAAATCTCCCCTGGTGCAGCCTGAGGCTGTGTCCTCTCGTTCTGGCGCTGGCCACCTGAGAGAAGAGAGCAACCTCCTCCTGGCCACAACCACCCCTCAGGTAGTTGTAGACAACAATAAGGTCACCCCTGAGCCTCCTCTTCTCCAGGCTAAACAACCCCAGCTCCCTCAGCCTCTCCTCATAGGGCCTGTGCTCAAGGCCTCTCACCAGCCTCGTTGCCCTTCTCTGGACACGCTCAAGCATAGAAACTTCATTTAGGGCACAGAATGACAGGAGTTGAAAAGGACCTGAGGAGATCATCTACTCCCACCACCCTGTATTTGCCTAAATCAAGCTGCAGAGGATCACATCCAGGTAGGTTTGGAAAGTCTCCAGAGAATGAGAGGCTTGAGCCTCTTTGGGCACCTTGTTCCAGGGGTCTGTCACTTTCAAAGAAAATATGTTTTTCCTTGAATTCAAGGGACCTTAAGCTCAGGGACCTAGAGTTGATTATTGAGGTCTGATGGGAAGGTTCACAATCTGCATTGTGCCACTGGAATCATAAAATCAGCCACGTTGGAAGAGACCTCCAAGCTCATCCAGTCCAATGTATCACTCAGCCCTGTCCAATCCACCAGACCATGGCACTAAGTGCCTCATCCAGCCTTTTCTTGAGCTGCTATAAAAACTGAATGTTCAGTTTTAAAGGTTTTCTTTCCTCATCTCTACAGCACCATCAAGCTCAGCCAAACATTTACAAGCTATGGAACTCAGAAATAGAAGGGAGAGGAAAGTGAGATTTTTCTCACCCCTTTTCCCACTAATTCCTGTTAATATTTATTGAGAAGAGCAGATTGTGCTAATGTCCTTTTGGAAATAGCCCATGTCATGTCCCACCCACTGTCCAGGAGAATTATGGATCCTAACGGGGTGAGAATACCTTCTTCCCTGCTGTTGCTCTGTGAGTCAGCCCAAATAGGGCTCTACGTTGTTAAAGCAAACCTCATGTGCTGATAACTGCTCTCTGCCTCTATCCTCCGTATCCAGACTATAGCCACTGGATTATGAGGAGAGCCTGAGAGACCTGGGTTTTATAGTCTGGAAAAGAGAAGACTGAGAGGATTTAATAAGTGTCTATAAATATCTGAGGGCTGGGAGTCAGGAGGAGGGGACAGGCTCTGCTCACTGCTCCCTAGGACAGGACAAGGAGCAATGGATGGAAGTTGCAGCACAGGAGGTTCCACCTCAACACAAGGGGGAACTTCTTGACTGCAAGGGTCCCAGAGCACTGGACAGGCTCCCCAGAGAGGTTGTGGAGCCTCCTTCTCTGGAGCCTTTCAAGACCTGTCTGGATGTGTTCCTGTGTGACCCGAGATAGATTGCATGGTCCTGCTCTGGCAGGGGGATTGGATTTGATGATCTCTTTGGGTCTCTTCCAACACTTGACATTCTCTGATCCTGTGATCCCAGGGGAGGGCTTAACTGAGGGGTCTTTCAGTTCTTAAACAGTACATCCACACTTGTGTGGGCCTTCAGTGTAAGCGTGCCCCTCCCTGCTTTGCCAGTAATATTGATTTTGGCTTTACAACACTCCTGTTATCCCTCTTACAGAGAAGAGGCAAAAGGCACAGTTACAGAACTTATCAAGGCTGATAAAAATGGGGAAAAAAATGTCAGAGCTGAGAATAGAAACCAGACCACCTGAAGTTTCCTTTCTGCAAATGTTTCCCCATTCCTCCTTTTGAAATATTGTTGTTGAGTATTGAGACTGGAACATGTCCAGAGAAGGGCAATGAAACTGCTGAGGGGCCTGGAGCACAGCCCTGTGAGGAGAGGCTGAGAGAGCTGGGGGTGTGCAGCCTGCAGCAGAGGAGGCTCAGGGCAGAGCTCATTGCTGTCTGTACCTGAAGGGAGGCTGTAGCCAGGTGGGGTTGGGCTCTTCTGCCAGGCAACCAGCAACAGAACAAGGGGACAGAGTCTCAAGTTGTGCCAGGGGAGGTCTAGGCTGGATGTTAGGAAGAAGTTGTTGTCAGAGAGAGTAATTGGCATTGGAATGGGCTGCCCAGGGTGTGGTGGAGTTGCCTTCCCTGGAGGTATTCAAGAAAAGCCTGGTTGGGGCACTTAGTGCCATGGTCTAGTTGCTCGGCCAGGGCTGGGTGCTAGGTTGGACTGGATGAGCTTGGAGATCTCTTCCAATCTGGTTGATTCTATGATTCTATGGTGTAGTTGATTGGATAGGACTGGATGATAGGTTGGACTGGATGAGCATGGAGGTCTCATCCAAACTGATTGATTCTATAACTCTATGAAATGTGGGCAATATACAGATAGATTTGCTTTCCCAGCAGGACACCCAAGCTTTCCAGGCTCACTTTCCAGAGGCAAGCAATCTGCTCAGACCTGAGGAGCTTTTGCAGCTCTCACAGGGCACTGCAGAATCCAGCAATCAGACCTGTGCAGCCGGAATGCTTTCAGAGGAGATGGCAATGCACAGAAATGGAGCATTATCTAAAACCAGGCTCTCACAACATGTTTCTGCAGACATCAGAAACTAATCTTTGAAATGGTCCCTGATGAGAGCTGGATTGGCCTGAGCTGCCTTCTGAAAGTGTTCCAATGCCTCCTTTGCATCCGGTGTGTGTTTATTGGAGAACGAATGAGGTCTCGTTTAAATTCTGCTCATGCATTTGCACTCTGACCTTGGTTTTTCTGCTGTTACCTCATGGCTACATCTGAAATTGGTCATAAAAATGCAACTCATGGTAAAGAACTGTGAGGTGATTTTACACAACTATAATTTTACCCTCTCAGAAAGGCAGAATATGTAATTCCTTAAGCCACACATGGGAGCTTGGTGATACTGGGCTGGATTTTTGTTTTCAAAGCCAATACTGTGTGAATAAAGCCACCTCTATGCAGTGACTGAAGTAATGAGTCAAGCAGAAATGGATTTTTGCTGATGGTGATGCAGAGTGAGAAACCAACAGGAAGTCCCTCCTCAAGTGAGGATGCTACACAGAGGTACAAGTAGCATAGAATTCTGCATCTTAGTGGGGTTATGTGTTCACTTGTAACTGCTACATACATTAGATTGAAATGTCCTCTCAGCCTAACATAGAATCATAGAATGGTAGAACCATGGAACTGGATGATCTTTGTGGTGACTTCCAACCCTGACTGATTCTAATCCCCCTAGATACTCAGAGGGCTGCAGCAGCTCTGCTCTGAGGACAGGCTAGGAGAGTTGGGGGTCTGCAGCCTGGAGAAGAGAAGGCTTTGAGAAGACCTTGGAGTAGCCTTTCAGTATCTGAAGGGGGCTACAAGAGGGCTGGGGAAGGATTATTGACAAGGTCTTTTAATGACAGGATGAGGAGGAATGGGTTTAAACTGGCAGAGGGGAGATTGAAACTGATTGTTAGGAAGAAGTTCATTCCAGAGAGGGTGGCAAGACCCTGGCACAGGCTGCCCAGGCAGGTTGTGGCTGCTCCCTTCCTGGAGATGTTCAAGGCCAGGTTGGATGAGGCCTTGAGTGACCTGTTCTAGTGGGAGGTGTCCCTGCCTATGGTGGGGGGCTGGAACTGGATGAGCTTCGAGCTCCCTTCCAATCTAAACTATTCTATGGTTCTATGAAACATTGACAAGATCCCCCTCAGTCTTCTCTGCTCTAGGCTAAAGAGCCCCAAGTCCTTCAGCCTTTCTTCATAAAGATCTGAGCAATCAGGTCCAGACAGATGAATACAGAAAGACAGAGGACAGTGGAAAAAAACAAATCCTGAGCCACTCATACAGCGTTTGCAAACCAAGCTATGGGTACATTTCCAACCACTAAAGACTGCCAACAGGTATTTAAAGCCTAAAAAGACTTATCAGAGAGGAGGAGGTACAGCAAGGCAGCAAGATATGAGCCATCTGGAGCTACCCACAGGTACTTACAGACTACCCACAGGCTGTGCACCTTTAGGGAAGGAAACAGTCACCTGCACTGCTGAGCTGACAGCAATATTGCAACCCAGCAGGTCCATGCAGGTTGCGTGGCAAGATTTAAACTAGAGGCATACTTTGTAGCTATGTCTGGGTCTTGCTTTTCTACCACACATTTATTTCTTTCAGCTGACAACAGTATTCCTGTCCAGATTTTTCAGGGCATAATACATCAGAAAACAACACTTCAGAGTTCAAATTTGGGTTTCAGTTCAGCAACTAACACCAATCTAGCAAAGCCCTTAAGCATTTCTAGCACCTTCACTGATCTGAGAAGAACCATAACTAGCAACCCTCAGGCAACAAAACACACAGTATCTGGATGATTCTGAGCTTGCAGGCAGTTCCCCATAAATCAGTGCAGATACTGCAGTGACAGAGATGTCTCATTTTCTGTTGGATTATACCTGCACCAAGCCAGCCATGGAAGGCCCCTCCAAGACTACTGTGTACTTTCTAAGCACAAATGCTTCTCACAGTGCTTCCATTTACTCATGTAAATACCAAACTTCCAAAGCATATCAGGTAGTTATTACATTTATTTCACCTAGATTCTCTCTTCATAGCTGAATAAAACCAAAAGTGATCTGCTGGTTCATCAAACCATCAGACTATCCTAGTCACTCTATAACTGCTCTCTTAAACTGATCCAGGTTTACCTCAGTGCCATGCTTTTGCTTTCTTAGTTTGGAATCTCACCTTTCTAATGGATAAAAGCTTTCTACTTCACCCACAATTTGTTCATGCTCTGTTTAAATCTCTTTGCTTTTTCTTCCCTCCAGCACACACAGTGCCTTTTAACTCAAACTTATCCCTAGGAAGACACCCAGAAATAAAACCAGTGTAGGTGAACCATCATGAGAAGAAATCTTACTTGTAGGTGTGCTGGGATTTCACTTTATGCTTCTTCCCAGTACTCACCTTTGAGTGCAATTTCATGGAAGATTTAAACCTCAGATGATAGCACCTCCAGAAGCAGCAGACTCTGTCCTCAGGGAAGTCCTCTATATGCCTCTCATATCAAGTTCTGCAACACTGCACCTTCAGCTGGGTTGATATCCCCATCTCAGTGAAACCAATGCTACAAAGAAAACAAAAATAACAACTATGATTCTCGTGTTTAGGAGCTGATTCAGGTGGGGAGAATTCTTCTGGCAGCAACTCACATACAGCCAGGTACTAAAATCTCAAAAGCTCATTGCTTGATGTGTGCAAGCCCCCCAGAAAACACCCCAAGGAAATGCTGCTTTGCCTGGTTCAGATAGAGGCCAGCTCTTCATCTAGAGTTCTTGTCACTGAGGATCACAGTGCTGCAGGACTTTGGGAGCTGGAAGGGGCTCAAGGTCATCATCCACAGAACAAGGGGACAGAGTCTCAAGTTGTGTCAGGGCAGGTCTAGGCTGGATGTTAGGAAGATCTTGCCAGGGAGAGTGATTGGCATTGGAATGGGCTGTCCAGGGAGCTGGTGGAGTCGCCATCCCTGGAGGTGCTCAAGCAAAGCTTGGATAAGGCACTTAGTGCCATGGTCTGGTTGATTGGACAGGGCTGGGTGCTAGGTTGGACTGGATGGGTTTAAACTGTCAGAAGGGAAATATAAACTAGATGTTAGGAAAGGGTTCTTTGCAGTCTGGGTGGTGAGACACTGGCACAGGTTGCCCAGGGAAGATGTGGCTGCTCCCTCCCTGGATGTGCTCAAGGCCAGGTTGGATGAGGTCTCGAGCAGCCTGTTCTAGTGGGAGGTGTCCTTGCCTATGGCAGGGGGTTGGAACTGGATGATCCTTGAGGTCCCTTCCAACCCAAACCATGCTATGATTCTAGGCTTTTATATCAAACAGCTATGCCTGAACACCTTGGAACTTATTGCTGCTCTCACTCTAACCGTGGGCAGAGCTTTATCTGTTTAGACAAAGTAATTCGCATTTTGGCACTACAGAGTATCAACTTGGTACTTCTTCCTGAAAAGGACCAGAAACAGAGCAGCAAGGGTGGTTTAGGCAAACTGAAGTTGATTATATCCAACAAGTTTTCACACAAAGGATAATTTGCCTGTCTGTAACTAATGCCATCAACTGCACATTTCTCCAGACTAAGATCATCCAATTCACTTCTAACCTGCCAGTAGAAAACAGCTGAAAAAAAACAAACCCAAAGCATCCATCAGTCTTGAGGGAAATGTGCTGAAAATGCTTCCTAAGTTGTTTCCTGTTCCCTCCCTCTATATCTGTAAATTATACACATTCAAATTAAAAGGGGATATTTTTTCCCCCAATTTAACTTAATCAAAGCCTTTGCAAGTTGGGAAATTTATCCTAATTCTTTCCCATCGAAAGTTTTCCTTTGGACTAATTAACATTTATGGATGAAAACACTTTAATTGAAACCTTTGATTACCTGATTTAACTTTACAAGCCATGAAACTAATTCACAGAAGGGCTTAAGTTGGCAGGGACCTCAGAGATCATCTGCTCCAACCTTCCTGCCATGGGCATCAAGGTCTCTCAACCAGACTTGACTGCTCAAGGCTCATCTAACCCAGTTCTAAGTGCCCCCAGAAAAAAGGCATCCACAATCTCCTTGAGCAACCTATTCCAGAGTCTCACTACTCACATACTGAAGAACTTCATCACAGGGTGCTAGGGGTTGGAAGGGACTCAAAGAGATCACCGAGTCCAAGCCTCCTGCCACAGCAGGACAATACAATCTAACACAGATCACAGAGGAACACATCCAGACAGGTCTTGAAAGTCTCCAGAGAAGGAGACCTCACAACCTCTCTGGGCAGCCTGTGCCAGTGCTCTGGGACCCTCACAGTAAAGAAGTTCCCCCTTGTGTTGAGGTGGAACCTCTTTTGCTGCAACTTACACCCATTGCTCCTTGTCCTATCCCAGGAAGCAGTGAGCAGAGCCTGTCCCCCTCCTCCTGGCAGCCCTCAGATACTTATAAGTATTTATCAAATCCCCTCTCAGTCTTCTTTCTTCCAGACTAAAAAGCCCTAAGTCTCTCAGCCTCTCCTCATCAGCCATTCCCTCCAGTTCCCTAATCATCCTCGTAGCCCTCTGCTGGACCCTCTCCAGCAAATCCCTGTCCCTCTGAAACTGGGGAGCCCAAAACCAAACACAGTATTCAAGATGAGGTCTCACCAGGGCAGAGTAAAGGGGGAGGAGAACCTCCCTTGATCTGCTGGACAGATGCAGTCTAACCCTGCCCCTCCTCAGCTTGAAATCATCCCCTCTCATCTTTCTAGACACCCTTATGCAAAGTCCCTCTGCAGTCTTCCTGTAGAATCCCTTCAGGCATTGGAAGGCAGCTCTAAGGTGCCCTCACAACCAAATTCACAGAATCATAGAATTTCTTAGATTGGAGAAGACCTTCAAGCTCCTTGAGTCCAATCATTAGTTTCACACTGACAAGCCCCTGACTAAACCAAATCCCTCAGCACAACATCTCATCACTATGAATTGCTATGGTAGGAAAGGACCACCAGCATCAGCCAGTCCAACCTTCATCCCAGCATCTTTCATCACTAGACCACAGCCTCAAGCTCCACATCCACTCTCCTTTTAAACACCTCCAGGGATGGTGACTCCACCACCTCCTTGGGCAGCTCATTCCAGTGCCTGACCACCTGCTCAGTAAAGAACTTCCTCCCAACAGCCAACCTAAACCTCCCCTGACCCAACTTGAGGCCATTCCCTCTTGTCCTATCATTAGTAATCCAGGAGATGAGATCAGCTCCAGCCTCACTACAATGTCCTTTGAGGTAGTTGTAGAGGGCAATAAGGTCCCCTCTCAGCCTCCTCTTCTCCAGACTAAACAACCCCAGTTCCCTCAGCTGCTCCCCACAGGCCATCAGTTCCTATAACAGAAGTGCCCAGCTTCCATGCACAATCACTTCCCATACAACAGCCTCCACTCATCTCAAACACAAATCTTGCCAAGCCAAGAAGAGGGATTTCATTGGCACTTTTCATTGTTCACAGACCTCTACTGAGAAGATACTTCCCTGCTGTGTTCAATGTTATCCACGGTTATTCACAGCAAACATGCTGAGAAACAATTCCTTTAGGTTGTCTGGAATGTGTTCAACAAGATATTAAAATCAAGATGCTAGAAGAGGAATTGGAAAAAAAAAACTGATAAAGGGGAATTTGTCCATCTGATGAGGACCAATGCTTCCACAGAAGCACAAAGCTTAGAGCTTGGAAGGGACTTCCAGAGATCACCCAGTCCAACCTCCCTGCCAAGGCAGGATCCCCTAGGGTAGGTCACACAGGAATGCATCCAGGCAGGTTTGGAAAGTCTGCGGAGAAGGAGACTCCACAATCTCTCTGGGCAGCCTGCTCCAGGGCTCTGCCACCCTCACTGCAAAGAAGTTTCTCCTCCTTGTGTTGAGCTGAAACCTTCTCTGTTCCAGTTTGTAGCTGTTGCTCCTTGGCTTATTGCTGCCAACCACCAAAAAGAGATTGGTCCCAGCCACTTGACCCCCACCCCTCAGATATTAATAGACATTGATCAGATCTCCTCTCAGTCTTCTCTTCTCCAGTCTAAACAGCCTCAGGTTTCTCAGTCTCTCTTTGTAGGGGAGATGCTCAAGTCCTCCACTCATGGTTATGGCTCTCTGCTGGACTCTTTGCAGCAGGTCCTTGTCTCTCTTGAACTGATGCAAGCACCAGCAGGCAGAGACAATTCAGAGTCTAAGTGGTGTGTGTGAGAGAGATCTAACAGGAAGCATAAGCCAAAGCAGTGGACCTGCACATGCATGTCCTGGATCACTTGGCATCCTTCCAGATCTGCACATTCAGTATATCAGTTTTCTGTAGATTTTAAAGAGGCCTAAATTGAATCATAGAGTCATAAAATCAACCGGGTTGGAAGAGACCTCCAAACTCATCCAGGCCAACCTAGCACCCAGCCCTAGACAATCAACCAGACCATGGCACTAAGTGCCTCATCCAGGCTTGGCTTCAACACCTCCAGGGACAGCAACTCCACCACCTCCCTGGGCAGCCCATTCCAATGCCAATCACTCTCTCTGCCAACAACTTCCTCCTAACATCCAGCCTAGACCTTCCCTGCCACAACTTGAGACTGTGTCCCCTTGTTGCATTGCTGGTTGCCTGGGAGAAGAGACTAACCCCCACCTGGCTAAATCCTCCCCATTGTAGACAGCAATAGGTCTGCCTGGACCCTCCTCTTCTCCATGATGTTACTTCATTCGACATCTCCAGCTAGAGAAAGCTCAGTGGAAGACTCTCTGCACATTGACTGAAGGAATCCATAGGCACAATACTTTGATCATCTCTGACAACTGAGTAATGAGAACAAGCACAGTCCTGGTGCATGTGGTGGGATGTAATTGCACATCAATAAGCACTGTGGATGATAAACAGAAGAATGGTGCAAAAATATACTGTGGTTGGCAACTGTGGGTGAGAAGAAACTTTTGGCGAGTACGAGTGCAGAAGCTTGTGTGGAGGCAGATGACTTCCCAAAGAGTTGCTTGCTTTTTAACTTTGGCAAGCCTTTCTTTTCTTTCTCCCACCCAAGTACCCAAGTTGAATGTATTGTTGCAGTGACACTGACAGACACGGGTCACATTTCAACTCCTGATTCACAAAGGAGATGCAGCAGGAAAGCCTAATGGCATCAGTAGTTTCAGCATAACTCTGTAGAAACAACTGTTTGCTGAAATAATTCTCCAGTTTGGGTACATCAACTAAAACAAAGATCCACAGGATGGTTGGAGGGATGAAATTGAATGAAATTCGACAAGGACAAGTGCAGAGTCTGGCACCTGGGAAAGAACAGCCTCAGGAAGCAGGATAGGTTGGGGGCTGAGCTGTTGGAAGGCAGTGAAGGGGGAAAGGATCTGGGGTCCTAGTGGATGGGAGGTTGCCCCTGAGCCAGCAATGAACACTCATGGCCAGGAGGGCCAATGTCATTCTGGGGTCTATCAGAAGGGCTGTGCTTAGTAGGTTGAGAGAGGTTCTCCTGCCCCTCTACTCTGCTCTGCTGAGGCTGCATCTGGAGTACTGTGTCCAGCTCTGGGCCCCCCGGTTCAAAAGGGACATGAAACTGCTTGAGAGGATCCATCACAGAGTCACAAAGTTGGTCAAGGGAATGGAACATCTCTCTTACAAGGAGAGACTGAGGGAGCTGAGGCTGTGCTGCTTGGAAAAGAGGAGACTGAGAGGTGACCTCAGCAATGGTTATCAATACGTAAAGCTGAGTGCCAGGAGGCTGGAGCCAGGCTCTGCTGGGTGCTGCCCAATGACAGGACAAGGGGCAATGGGTGGAAGCTGAGGCATAGGAAGTTTTATTTAAGCATGAGGAGGATTTTTTCCCTGTGAGGGTGACAGAACCCTGGCACAGGCTGCCCAGGGGGGCTGTGGAGTCTCCCTCCCTGGAGATATTCAAGGCTTGCCTCGATGTGTTCCTGTGTGATCTGTTCTAGGTGATTCTGCTCTGGCAGGGGGGTTGGACTGGATGAGCTTTGGAGGTCCCTTCCAGACTCTGACATTCTATGACTCTGTGACCTCTGGAGATCATTCAGTTCCCTGCTCCTGCTGAAGCAAGGCCACCCCCAGAGGGTTGTTCTGGATTGCATCCAGGCAGATTTGAAATCTCCCTGAAGCAGAAGAGATTGCACAGACCCTCTGGGCAGCCTGGTTCAACCATCCAGAGCAACACCTAACCCAGAATAGTAAGGTGATGTGAAAATAGATCACAGAACTAGCTCCTGAGAAACACTAAAGGCAGCAGAGATCTCTGGGGACTCATTGACTATTATCTTCCTGTACTTAAGTGGATTTTAGGTGCTGTCACATCCACTTCTCAAGTGTGATGAAACACAGGCAAAGGAATGATAAAATATTCCAAGATGAATTTTGACAATCAAAGTTAACTGACAGGCAACTTAAATTCACTTACAGTCTCCAAACCTACACAGATGCCACAGTGGAATTCTTCTGCTCGAGGAGGCTCAGAGTCACAGAATCATAGAACAGTAAGAGTTGGAAAGGACCTCAGGAAATCATCTACTCCAACCCCACTTCTAACAGAGGTTCACTTAGGTTGCACAGGAACATGCCCAGGTTGATTTGAAAAGTCTCCAGAGAAAGAGACTGTACAAACTCTGGGTAGACTATTCCACTGCTCCAGCACCCTCAAGTAACAAAGTTTCCCTTTAAGTTCAAGTGAAACCTTCTGTCTTCTAGTTTTAACCACTGTCTGTTGTCTTGTCACTGGGCAATGCTAAAAAGAGTTCAGCCCCAACCTAGTGACTGTCACTCTTTAGTTATTGAGCAGCATGGAGAAGATTCTCTCTGTCTTCTATTTTCCAGTCTAAACAGCCCTGAGACTCTCATCCTCAAGCAGAAGACTTCATGCATGATATCCAGTTGGTCAAGACAAGTCCAAACAACTTAAGCTATGTTTTCTAGTGGGTGCACAACTCAACAGTGCTGGGCTTCACTTGGGCAACATCGTGAGCCAAGCTGCAGACCCAGAGTCCTGAGTAGTTCATAGAATCAGTCAGGGTTGGAAGGGACCACAAGGATCAGCCAGTTCCAACCTCCCTGCCATGGGCAGGGACACTCTACTCTAGATCAGGCTGCCCACAACCATATCCAGGCTGGCTTCAAACACCTCCAGGGATGGGGCCTCAACCACCTCCCTGGGCAACCCATTCCAGCCTCTCATCACTCTCATGCTGAACAACTTTGTTGTCATGTCCAGTCTGGATCTCCCTGCCTCCAGCTCTGCTCCATTCCCCCTAGTACTGATAGTCTAAAAAATCCCTCCCCAGCTTTTTTGTAGACTCCCTTCAGACACTGGAAGGCCACAGCAAGGTCTCCTCAGAGTCTTCTCCTCCTCTCCAGACTGAGCAGCCTATCTGTATAGGAGAGGCACACGAGCCCTCTCGCCATCCTTGCGGCCCTTCTCGAGACACGCTCCACCATGTCCACATCCCTCTTTTAACAGGGGCTCCAGAACTGGATGCAGTACTCCAGGTGGGATCTCATCAGAGTGGAGTAGAGGGGGAGAATCTCCTCCCTCAACCTGCTGGCCACACTTCTCCCGGATCTGGTTGGTTTTCTGGGCTGCAGGTGCACACTGCTGGCTCATGCTGAGCTTCTCATCCACCAGCATCCCCAGGACCCTCTCCTCAGGGTTGATTTCCAGCCAGTCACTGCCCAGCCCTTAATTACGCTTGGGATTATGGCTGTTAAGGATTCAGCCTAAGTTTGCAGGCATGTAAGTACTAACATCCTGGCCAAATATCATCTTGGATAATTATTTTGTCTACCTAACAGTCCCCATTTTCATCTGAATAAGGTAGTCCTCATTTCCAAAGCTGTTGCAGAGCGCCGTGGAGCGCTGCTCAACAGCTGCACTATCTCACCCCAGAGATGGCTGCAGTTCAGTGGCAGCTGACACCATCTAAAGAGTTTGAATATCAGTTTAGTCACTCTGGCATCCTTCAGGAACAAAGTCACTATTTCAATGTAAGATGATCGTGGAGAACAAAATTGTCAATAAATGCAGTAATGTCTACCTCTAACCATAAGCAATTACAGAGCTCATCTCCAACTTGCCAAACCAAAAGCAACCATCAAAAAATACATATATATAACACCAGATGGGATTTTTCAGGCAAAAAAAGTCAAATGTAGAATATTAGATTATTATTTCTTTTTGGGGTTGGGTTTTTTTTCCCCCTCTCATTTTTCAGTACAACACTATGGCAAATAATATGATGTGAATCCTGCAAGCACAAGAAATGATCTGCAAGTATAACATCCTTCTCTTCCAGTGAACATCCTGTGAATTCATAAATATTTCCATCTTGCAAGGTATAATTATGCAGCACTGGAGGAAAAAAAACATAAAGGAAAATAAAAAGATTGTACATAGAAGTTTATAAAAGAACATTCATCAATTAAAAATGGGCATTGTTCTGGAAATGACACCTACTGTGGGGTTTTTGTGTGTGTGCCTGGGTTCCAAACTGTAAGATATCACAGTTTCACAGTATCACCAAGGCTGGAAGAGACCTCACAGATCATCAAGTCCAACCCTTTACCACAGGGCTCAAGGCCAGACCATGGCACCAAGTGCCACGTCCAGTCCTGCCTTGAACAGCTCCAGGGACGGTGACTCCACCACCTCCCCGGGCAGCCCATTCCAGTGTCCAATGACTCTCTCAGTGAAGAACTTTCTCCTCACCTCCAGCCTAAATCTCCCCTGGCACAACCTGAGGCTGTGTCCTCTTGTTCTGGTGCTGGCCACCTGAGAGAAGAGAGCAACCTCCCCCTGGCCACAACCACCCTTCAGGTAGTTGCAGACAGCAATAAGGTCACCCCTGAGCCTCCTCTTCTCCAGGCTAACCAATCCCAGCTCCCTCAGCCTCTCCTCGTAGGGCTGTGCTCAAGGCCTCTCCCCAGCCTCGTCGCCCTTCTCTGGACACGCTCAAGCATCTCAATGTCCCTCCTAAACTTCCTACTTGGCTCTCTGGCCAGCCTGACCTAGGGTAAGGTGTCCCTGCCTTCCAACCCTGACTGCTGCTATGATTCCATGAATTACTCGGGATCCTGGTTCTACAGTTTGGCTCAGGATGTTGCCAAGTGAAGCCCAGTGCTGTTGAGTTGTGCACCCACTGGTAAAATTGAGACTTGCTGTTTGAGCAATTATTGATTGTAATGGCTTCAAACGAGAGAAGAGAAGGTTCTACACTTTGTTCACAACAACCCCAAGCAGCACTACAGGCTGAGGACAGACCGTCTGGAGAGCAACCAGGAAGAAAGGGATCTGGGGGTACTGGCAGATAGTAGCTGAACATGAGGCAGCAGTGCGGCCAAGAGAGCCAATGGCATCCTGGCCTGGACCAGGAACTGTGTGGCCAGTAGGACAAGGGAGGTTATTCTGCCCCTGTGCTCAGCACTGCTCAGGCCACACCTTGAGTGCTGTGTCCAGTTCTGGGCTCCTCCATTCAAGAGAGATGTTGAGGTACTGGAAGGTGTCCAGAGAAGGGCAGCAAGGCTGGTGAGGGGCCTGGAGCACAGCCCTGTGAGGAGAGGCTGAGGGAGCTGGGGGTGTGCAGCCTGCAGAAGAGGAGGCTCAGGGCAGAGCTCATTGCTGTCTGCAACTCCCTGAAGGGAGGCTGTAGCCAGGTGGGGTTGGTCTCTTCTGCTGGGCAAACAGCAGCAGAATAAGGGGACAGAGTCTCAAGTTGTGGCAGGGGAGGTCTAGGCTGGATGTTGTTAGTAAGTTGTTGTCAGAGAGAGTGATTGGCATTGGAATGGGCTGCCCAGGGAGGTGGTGGAGTCATCATCCCTGGAGATGTTCAAGAAAAGCCTGGGTGGGGCACTTAGTGCCATGGTCTGGTTGATTGCCAGGGTTGTGTGCTAGGTTGGACTGGATGAGTTTCGAGCTCTCTTCCACCCTACTTGATTCTATGAAACAATTACAGATGCACTCCAAATATATATTTGGGTGGGAAGTAAAATCTACACAATTACCCAAATTGATACAGTTAAATGTTAATTAAATGTTAGCTTCTTGTTAGGCTTCTTGTTATGCTTTTATAGTTGGATTTTTATATATATATATATATATATATATATATATATGCACACATTAGTTGGCTTGATTCAGCAATTTATATACCAGAGGATAATTTCAGCAGTAACAAATCTGAACTGCAAAGTCTTGAAGTTCAGATTTCAGTTGCAGGAATCCCATTTTATTTGTTTTATTACTATGTTTTAGGAACCAAGGTTAACTATTCATTGAAGGCTATGTTCATGGAAGGAATTTTACCATCCTAATTCATGAATAATCCATGAACAGATGTTGGGTGGTTGTTGGTTTTTTTTCACAAGTTCTGTTGTCATTTGAAATTGTTTGAATGCTTTATACAAACATATTGCAACCTCTGGGTTATTTGTGTGTATTTCTCTTGGTTCTCTTACAGTCTTTGGCTATTTCTTGTGAGATAGATTTTGTCTCCTTGTACAGATAAATCCTTGCTCATGTAAAGAAAAAAAAAATGAAGGGGGTTGGAAAGGTGATGCAGGTGTATTATTCATGAGGAAAATTCTTTAGGGGGTGAAAAAAATAAGTAGTATCAGCTTTTACTAAGGAAGAAATGAAAAGAGAAAATGATTTGTGCATATATATAACAAGATGGTCAATGCCTCCAGTTCTTGTGAAACCAAACCCTCTGCATAACCCTTTGTGTTGAGCAGAAGGATTTATGAGCACAAAAGTTACTTTGCTATCTTATTGGTTGTAAATTCACCTCTTTGCTTTCTCTAATTTATTGTTGGGATGAAAACAAAGCTACTCCTCCCTCACAGGCAGGCTTTAATTTTGGACCAGGACCACTGTTCTGTTTTCCCTCGGCTGTCTCTCTGCAGACAAACCCTGCACTTCTTCCTCTCCTTTTCCATCTGCAAGCATGCCAAATTTGCATCCACACCATACAGTTTATCACAGGAGAAGCCTGTGAACACAGCAGGCAACTTTCTAACAGTAATTTTTACCTTGTTAACTTGTGCAATATTACACTAATTCCAGACAACCGATGCCAGAGATTCCGAGGAGGAGAAAAACATTGCCACAACCTGACTCAATCAGGTTTCCAAACCACTTCAGACGATGTAATCTGAAGTGGTTTTGCCTGTATTTACATAACACAGTTCCTTCATAGAATCACAGAATGTCAGGGGCTGGAAGGGACCTAAAAAGCTCATCCAGCCCAATCCCCCTGCCAGAGCAGGGTCACCTAGAGCAGAGCACACAGGAATGCATCCAGATGAGCCTTGAATATCTCCAGAGAGGGAGACTCCACAGCCCCCCTGGACAGCCTGCTCCAAGGTTCTGTCACCTTCACAGGGGAAAAATAAATTCTTCCTTATGTTTCTATGGAACTTCCTAGGCCTCAACTTCCACCCAGTGCCCCTTGTGCTGGCATTGGGCATCACCCAGCAGCTCCAGCCTCCTGGCACTCATCCTTCATGTATTTATAAACATCAGTGAGGTCACCTTTCAGTCTCCTCTTCTCCAAGCAGCACAGCCCCAGCTCCCTCAGGCTCTCCTCATATGAAAGATGCTCCATGCCCTTGACCATCTTTGTGGCTCTGTGCTGGACACTCTCAAGCAGTTCTATGTCACTTCTGAACTGGGGGCCCAGAACTGGACACAGTGCTCCAGATACGGCCTCACCAGGGCAGAGCAGAGGCGCAGGAGAATTCCTCTCAACGTACTGGCCACAACCCTTTTAATACACCCCAGAAAGCCATTGGTCCTCCTGGCTTATGTTTGAGCTAGATCACTTTTATCTGCCTCCCTGACAGCCATTACATTTAAAGGTCTCCCTCCTCTGATATGGGCAAAGCAAATGAGGTTGTTCCTCACAAAGCTGTCTAGAATTTGAGATGCTATTGGAATGGGCTGCCCAGAGAGGTGGTGGAGTCACCGTCCCTGGAGATGTTCAAGAAAAGCCTGGATGAGGCACTTAGTGCCATGGTCTGGTTGATTGGCTAGGGCTGGGTGCTAGGTTGGACTGGATGAGCTTGGAGGTCTCTTCCAAACTGATTCTCTGTGATTCTATATATATGGACAAGCAGACCACCACTCTAGAAGGCAACACCATCTGGAGCTGTAACCTTCACGATTTTTCTGTCCATCTGTGAAAGATGGACATGGCAGCTTATGGAGAAAAAAAAAAGAGCTGACAGAACTGTCCTTGTCTTCAGAGAATGCAGATTCACTTTTCTGTAGCAGGAAAGAGTAGAAGGGAAGAGCTATCAGCAGGAACATGGTGACAGATATGCTCTGAAGAGCTCCGCACTGCCTTGTCACATTTATTTATGAATTTGGGGAAGGCGTTGGGGGGAGGGAGGAGGTTTGTGGGATGCTTTGATTTTGCCTATTACTTTTCAGAGCTCATTTTAACATGATCAGGAAAAATCTGAAGTTTGGCTGGTTATCACAGCTTTAAGAAAGGAGCCTGGCTTCTGCTCTTGGGCACCAGCCCAATACCTCTGACAGCCTGAAGGGAGATTTAAAACTCCAATGCTAAGCAAGTTACAGATTTTTTATTTACACCTGCAAGGCAAATTAAGATTTTTTGGGTTGGTTGGGTTGTTTGTTGGTTTGAGTTTTTAATGCTTGGACAGTCAGCAGTTCAGCCATCTGACTGATTCCTGAACCTCTCCCTCTGCAGCATCATTTTGGACTAGGTATGTTTATATGTTCCACTTACAGTTCAATGTCTTCAAGATCCTAATCCCCACAGTTGACAGTGCTTATGTTGCAATGACCTGCAGTCATCTGATCAACTTTCAGAATGCTTCCCAGCTCTAATCAAATATATTCTCATCTCTTATTTGAACAAATCAAACAGAAATTGAATACAGTGGTGGGTTGGTTTTTTTTTTCCATGAACACTAGCAATATGTTCTCCTCTCTGATAATTTTGACATTAAAATTCCATTTTAATAATCCCATCCTTCAGGCTTTGCAGACTCTTAAGGTATTAAAGCAGAAATTATCCTAAGCAGTTAGATTATAATGTATTTAAAGATTAGACATTTCATGTTGAATATTAACTGCTCCACTTCCCAAGGAAAAAAAAATATATATATTCAGTTGTGGTTTTTTTTCTTGCATAATTTATATATTTTTGATAGGTTGACTATATGAAGTTGAAACCTTTTATGAAGGAAATACTATAACACAGGCTCACAGTCCTGTTTTACATTAAAGATTCATAGAAAGGTGTGAGAAAAGATTTCTTTTTCTCCTTTCCAGCCCTCAGAAACACACAAAATGGCTGTTCAGTCTCAATGCAGCCTATCAGAATTCCAAGCTGAGGCAGGATTACAGATAGTTTGCTACCTAAAGAACTTCTATATACATGACAGGAAAGATGGATCAGATTGAGCAGCCAAGAAGAAAGGGACCTGGGGGTGCTGGTAGATAGTAGCTGAAGATGAGCCAGCAGTGTGCCCAGGTGGGCAGGAGAGCCAATGGCATCCTGGCCTGGACCAGGAACTGTGTAGCAGCAGAACAAGGGAGGTTATTCTGCCCCTGGACTCAGCACTGCTCAGGCCACACCTTGAGTGCTGTGTCCAGTTCTGGGCTCCTCAATTCAAAAGAGATGTTGAGGTGCTGGAAGGTGTCCACAGGAGGGCGACAAAGCTGGTGAGGAGCCTGGAGCACAGCCCTGTGAGGAGAGGCTGAGGGAGCTGGGGGTGTGCAGCCTGCAGCAGAGGAGGCTCAGGGCAGAGCTCATTGCTGTCTGCAACTACCTGAAGGGAGGCTGTAGCCAGGTGGAGTTGGGCTCTTCTGCAGGCAAGCAGCAACAGAAGAAGGGGACAGAGTCTCAAGTTGTGGCAGGGGAGGTCTAGGCTGGATGTTAGGAGGAAGTTGTTGGCAGAGAGAGTGATTGGCATTGGAATGGGCTGCTCAAGGAGGTGATGGAGTTGCTGTCCCTGGAGGTGTTTAAGAAAACCTGGATGAGGCACTTAGTGCCATGGTCTGGTTGACCGGCCAGGGCTGGGTGCTAGCTTGGACTGGCTGAGCTTGGACGTCTCTTCCAACCTGCTTGGTTCTATGACTTTCATTTTATAATAATGCAAAAATTAATATAAACAATGCAAAACTGAATTATTTGAAACAAACAAGCTACACACAGGAAAAAAAAAGATAAAATTAACTTGTAGCCATTTTCATAAATATTTTAGGGATTTCCCCAGCCCATAATAATCCATTAAAAGTATTTTTCAAGGGGGGAGTGAAATAATATACTCAAAATTGTCCAGTGGGAATATGTCCTATAGGCAGGGTAGTTTAGCTCACTGCTTGCTCTTACCCTCATTACCTAGAGCCACAGAACTCTTTTGATTTAAGGTCATCAAGTCCGGGTCACCACTAAGCCATGTCCTTCAGCACCACATCTACCTGTCTTCTATTCCCTACCAGGTATGGCAACTCTACCACTTCCCTGGGCAGCCTCTTCTAGAGCTTGAAGCCTTTCCAGAGAGTAAATTGTTCTGAACATCCAACCTAAACCTCCCCTGACACAACTTGAGACTTACTTCTAGTCCCATCTCTTTTTTCTTAGGAAAAGAGACCAACACTCACCTCTCTACAATCTCTTTGAAAGGAGATGTAGAGAGAGAAGGTTTTTTCCTGAGCTTCCTTTCTCCAAGCTAAACTACCATCAACTTCCTTCAACTGCTCCTCAGACTTGTGACTCATTGCTCTTTGGACCTCAATATCCTTGGAGTGAGGTGCCCAAAACTGAACCCAGTATTTGAGGTGCGGTCTCACCAGTGCCCAGTACAGAGTTACAATCCCTGCTCTAGTGCTGCTGGCTACACTTTTCCTGATCCAACCCAGGATGCTGTTGCCCTTCTTGTCCAGCTGGGTACACACTGGTTCATCTTCAGCCAGCTGTTGCCCAACAGCCAGGTCCTTTTCTACTAGGCAGCTTCCAGCCACTCTTACCCAAGTCTGTATTGCTGCATGGGGTTATTATGACCCAAGCCCAGGATGTGGCACTTGGCCTTGCTGAATCTCAGCACCCCACTGATGAACATCTCTCTCTGCATGTGCTCCATTTCTAGACATGACACATAACTGGGCTGCTTCCTACACCCCTTGCACATGAGTCTCTTGACTTCTTTTTCATTTGCCTCTTGTCATTCACTGTAGCTTTTAACTCTCTGTCAGAAAGGAAAGTGACAGCTATCAAACAAATCACCAGCCCCATCTCTCATCAACCCAGCCTGGGAAATCAGCAGTTGCACACAGAATTCTATTGGCAGGGTAGTGAAGTCCCCACAGCTGTTGGGTAGCCCAACCACCACATGTTGCCTCTGAAGGAGCCCTCTCTCCTCTGGGGCATCAAGATGATAGTAGTAAAACCTGATGGCCTAACTTTCTGCTACACTTTGTACCAACACAGATAACTTAAGCATAAAACTCATCCTGTCACTTAACAGGTTGACCAAAGAGATGGTAGATGCCTCATTATTCGGACTGCTCCAGGCCAGATTGTTTAGCAACTGAGTGAACTGGGGGCTGGGGCTGTTGATTTGAAACAGAAGAGGCAGAAGGGAGAGCTCATTGCTGTCTATAACTACCTGAAGGGACATTGTGAAGAGGCTGCTGCTGGGCTCTTCTCACAGGTCATTGGAGACAGAACAAGGGGGAATGGCCTCAAGCTGAGACTGGGCAGGTTTAGATTGGGCATTAGGGAAAAGTTTTTCAGGGAGAGAGTGGACAGGGACTGGAATGAGCTTCCCAGGGAGGTGGTGCAGTCACCAACCCTGGATATGTTTAAGGGTGGTTTGGATGTGGTGCTTAGGGCTATGGTTTGAGGTGAATCTTGTAGAGTAGGGGTCTAGGTTGGACTTGGTGATCCTGATGGGCTTTGCCAACCTGCATGTTGCTGTGATTCTGTTTGGGCCTCTAAGCAACCTGACCCAGCTGAAGCTTACCCTGCTCGCTGCAGAGTGACCTTCAAATGTGCCTAAACTACTCTATCAATGCTTCTACAATTCTTAGATTCAGCTTCTCTCTTTCTTATTTCCTTTGGTGCTTGTTTACCATGCCAGCTGGGACACCTCCTGCTAGAACAGATTGGTCAAGGCCTCAACCTGCGCAGGAACAACCCAATGGATTTCCAATCCATCACAGAAACATAGAAAGGTTTAAGCCAAGAGGAACCTCAAACATTAGCCAGTTTCAACTCCCTGCCATAGGCAGGGACACCTCCCACTAGAACAGGTCACTCAAGGCCTCATCCAACCTGGCCTTGAACATCCCCAGGAAGGGAACAGCTACAACTTCCCTTGGCAACCTGTGCCAGTGTCTCACCACCCTCCCTGGAATGAGCTTCTGCCTAGCATCCAGTTTAAATCTCCCCTCTGCCCCTTTAAACCCATTGCCCCTTGTCCTGTCATTTCAAGACCTTGTCAATAGTCCCTCCCCAGCCCTCCTGTATTCCCCCTTCAGATACTAGAAATCTACTCCAAGGTGTCCTTGAAGCCCTTCCCTTCTCCAGGCTTCAGAGCCCAAACACTCATAGCCTTTTGTAGTGCGTCTGCAAAGGCAAACCTTCACCAACAGATACACCAAACAAGACTGCAACCAAACAAAAAAGGTCTTTCTGTTCAAAGATCCTACTTCTGCACACACAACTTGCAGTGCAGATCCTAAGGACGCCAACCCTCTTCTATCAGTTCCTCAGATAGCTGCTGACTCTCTGACTGGAAGCAACCAGCACAGGCTGTTTCTTCTCTTCTTGTACAAACCTAATGGAAAAGAATTGTCATCCAGAAGTGCCTTTCTCTATTGGTGGTTGAACAACCTCAGAGACAGCCTGTCTTTGTTTCCACGTTGTATGACACCATCCACACACAAATCATTTCCTCTACTATTCCTTGTTCAGTTTTTAACGACTTGCTCATGCTATTAGAAGTGTATTTTGGGTTGTTTCTGTGAACATTGAGCATCTTTTCTTTGTCCTTTTGCCTTGCCCTTCAATTTTGACCGTGATGGATCTAAGCGTATTTAGGACATTAAGGGCAAAGTAAATTGTTGTTTATACTGTTAAATGTAAAAAGCATAATGGTAGGGTAGTGTCTATGTTCTGGAAAATAAGTACACTTGTCTGACTTTTATTACACATCTTCTCTACTGATGTGTACTGAGCAAATTGTGGGGTCTCTGCTGAAAAATGCAACATGAAAGTTTAATACCAGTCTCTGCAGGATGTGTCAACCTGAGCACACACTGAGCAAGAGGGAAAATAAATAAATAACTTGTGCTTTAGGAGAAATGCTCTGAGAATGCCTAAAACTCAGCACTGCTCAGGCCACACCTGGAGTACTGTGTCCAGTTCTGGGCGCTGCAATTCAAGAGAGATGCTGAGGTGCTGGAGCATGTCCAGAGAAGGGCAACAAAGCTGGTGAGGAGTCTGGAGCACAAACCCTATGAGGAGAGGCTGAGGGAGCTGGGCCTGTTTAGCCTGGAGAAGAGGAGGCTCAGGGGTGACCTTATTACTGTCTACAACTACCTGAAGGGAGGCTGTAGCCAGGTGGGGTTGGTCTCTTCTCCCAGGCAACCAGCAACAGAAGAAGGGGACACAGTCTCAAGTTGTGCTGGGGGAGGTCTAGTTTGGAAGTTAGGAGGAAGTTGTTGTCAGAGAGAGTGATTGGCATTGGAATGGGCTGCCCAGGGAGGTGGTGGAGGCACCGTCCCTGGAGGTGTTCAAGAAAAGCCTGGATAAGGCACTTAGTGCCATGGTCTGGTTGATTGGCTAGGGCTGGGTGCTAGGTTGGACTGGATGAGCTTGGAGGTCTCCTCCAACCTGGTTAATTCTATGCTTCTATGAAAAGAACCCAGTGCAACTGCCAGGCTGGTGAACACGGGTAAGAGTACTGCACCCAGTTCTGCAGCCCCTGTTACAAGAGGGATGTGGAGATGCTGGAGTGTGGCCAGAGCAGGGCCATGAGGATGCTCAGAGGGCTGCAGCATCTCTGCTGTGAGGACAGACTGAAAGAGTTGGGGCTGTGCAGGCTGGAGCAGAGGAGGCTCCCAGGTGACCTTCTTGTGGCCTTCCAGGATCTTAAGGGGGCCTACAAAAAATCTGGGGAGGGACTTTTTAGGCTATGAGGGAGTGACAGGACTGGAGGAAACGAAGCAGAGCTGGAGGTGGGGAGATCAGACTGGATGTGAGGGGGAAGTTTTTGAGCATGAGAGTGGTGAGAGCCTGGAATGGGATTGCTCAGGGAGGCAGTTGAGGCCCCGTGGCTGGATGTGTTTAAGGCCAGGCTAGATGAGGATGTGGGCAGCCTGCTCTAGGGTAGGGTGAGTTGGAACTGGCTGATCTTTGTGGTCCCTTCCAACCCTGACTGATTCTATGACTGTACATGAGTTATCACCTTCAGCAACCACCACAGCTAGTACCTGGCATCAATACCTGCCACAGTCACACCATCAGCTCCAGGGGCCCTAAGACATGTGCTAAAATAGACTTCTGTCAGCGACACAGCTCATCAAGAAATGACTGTGAGATCTGGAGACGAGAACCCACCAGCACATTTTCCAAGCAAGACACACAACCTGGTGGTCAGTGCATGCAAGGGTTGTAATCCCTCCTCAGCTCTCTGAACACACACAGCACACACACATACAGACACAGCTTTGCCTTCCCAGATGTTCTCTGATTCACAATGAGGTCATCCACCACGAGCCAAAAAAAGCGTGGCCTCGGTGTTCTCCAACAGTCTTGGAAAGCCACAGATTGTTTAAGGGGAATCAAAATATTAAATACAACATAGGCATAAAACACAATAAATCAAAAGAGTTTGTTTGGATGGAAAGCACTTTTGGGGTTCTACAGCACAGCAGTTCTGTATTCCACAATTATAATTAATTCTGAGACAAAACTGCTGGACATTTGACTGCTGCATCAGATTCTTCTGCTTTTGCCCCGTTAGAATCCACATCCACATCCACATAGAATCAACTAGGTTGGAAGAGACCTCCAAGATCATCCAGTCCAACCTAGCACCCTGCCCTATCCAATCAACCAGACCATGGCACTAAGTGCCTCATCCAGGCTTTTCTTGAAGACCCCCAGGGACGGTGCCTCCACCACCTCCCTGGGCAGCCCATTCCAATGCCAATCACTCTCTCTGTGAAGAACTTCTTCCTAATATCCAGCCTAGACCTACCCTGGCACAACTTGAGACTGTGTCGCCTTGTTCTATTGCTGGTTGCCTGGGAGAAGAGGCCACCCCCCACCTGGCTACAATGTGCTTTCAGGTAGTTGTAGACAGCAATAAGATCACCCCTGAGCCTCCTCTTCTCCAGGCTGCACACCCCCAGCTCCCTCAACCTCTCCTCACAGGATTTGTGCTCCAGGCCCCTCACCAGCTTTGTTGCCCTTCTCTGGACATGTTCCAGCACCTCAACATCTCTCTTGAATTGAGGGGCCCAGAACTGGACACAGTACTCAAGGTGTGGCCTCACCAGTGCTGAGTACAAGAATAACCTCCCTTGTCCTACTGGCCACACTGTTCCTGATGCAGGCCAGGATGCCATTGGCTGTCTTGGCCACCTGGGCACACTGCTGGCTCATATTCAGCTTACTGTCTATCAGTACCCCCAGGTCCCTTTCCTCCTGGCTGCTCTCCAGCCACTCAGTCCCCAGCCTGTAGTGCTGCTTGGGGTTGTTGTGGCCAAAGTGCAGAACCCTGCACTTGGCCTTGTTAAATCTCATCCCATTGGCCTCTGCCCACCCATCCAGCCTGTCCAAGCAGGCTTCTGCTTCCACCCCTTTTGGCCCCTCAGCAGGCTCCTTCTTCCACCCCTTTTGGCCCATCAGCAGGATTCTGCTTCCAACCCTTTTGGCCCATCAGCAGGCTCCTGCTCTCACCCCTTTTGGCCCCTCAGCAGGCTCCTGCTTTCACCCCTTTTGGCCCCTCAGCAGGCTCCTGCTTCCACCCCTTTTGGCCCCTCAGCAGGCTCCTGCTTCCACCCCTTTCTCATTTCAGGATGCTTCTTTAAAAAACAGCTCTATTTTACAGCATTTCACCATGCCCAAAGTCAAAATTAGAACACGAGCAATATCAAATTGGACTGGAATAACACAAACCATGACTAGATCTGTTCATCAATCATTCACCCCCAAGCCCAAACTTCTTTTTTTTCTTTTCCTCTTTTGAGGAAAAAAGAAGTTAAAAAGGCCTCACTTACTGGAATTTCTGCACTGAGATCAGAATCACAGAATGTCAGGGCCTGGAAGGGACCTAAAAAGCTCATCCAGTCCAATCCCCCTGCCAGAGCAGGATCACCCAGAGCAGATCACACAGGAACACACGCAGGAAGGTTTTGAGTATCTCCAGAGAGGGAGACTCCACAACTCCCCTGGGCAGCCTGGTCCAGAGTTCTGTCACCCTCACAGGGGAAAAAATTCTCCTTGTGTTTAAATGAAACCTCCTATGCCTCAGCTTCCATCCACTGTCCCTTATACTGACACTGGGCATCACCCAGCAGAGCCTGGCTCCAGCCTCCTGGCACTCATCTTTTCATCTTTATAAACATGATGAGGTCACCTCTCAGTGCCATAGAGTCACAGAAGCAGCCAGGGTTGGAAGGCACCACAAGGATCATCTACTTCCAATCTCCCTGCCATGAGCAGGGACACCCTACCCTAGAGCAGGCTGCCCTCCAAAACTGGATGCAGTACTCCAGGTGAGGTCTCACCTGAGCAGAGTAGAGGGGGAGAAGATGTCCTCTTCTCCAAGCAGCACAGTCCCAGCTCCCTGAGTCTCTCCTCATTACAGAGATGTTCCTTTCCCTTAATTTATTTCTCTGTGCTGGACTCTCTTAAGCAGTTCTATGTCCCTCATGAACTAGAGGGGTCCATAATTGGACCCAGTAATGCAGATGTGGCCTCACCAGGGCAGAGTAGAGGGGCAGGAGATAATGGACAAAGCTACACAGACGACTGAAATGCCTGACCCCAAACAAACCAGAGGACATGACTTCACTGCAGCCTTCCTCCTCCCTTTGAAACCTATTGCCATCACCCTCATGATCATCCCACTCTGCTGTTTTGGCTTTACATTTGATTGCACATAATATCAAGAGGTCTAAAACCCAGCGCCAAACAGTTTAGCTTTGCTTCTACTGCAATATTTTTAAGTTCTTAAAGACAGAAATCCCCAAATGGACATAGACAGAACAAGAGGACAGTCTCAAAATGTGCCAGGGTAGGTTTAGGGTGGGCATTAGGAAGAAGTTCTTCACAGCAAGAGTGATTGGCAATGGAATGGACTGCTCAGGAAGGTGGTGGAGTCATCATCCTCAAAGGTGTTTAAAATGATGGACAAGACACTCAGTGCCATGGTTTTGTTCATTAGAAGAGTTAGGTGATAGGTTGGACTGGATGATCCTAGAGGTGTTTTCCAACCTGGTTAATTCTGTGACTCTCTGGAAACCAAAGGCCAGCCCTTCACCACACAGAGAATGACCACCTGGGGCCCACATAGCCACTGCAAGTGTAGCTTTTTATTTCCCAGGCTCACTGAGCACCACCTATAGCCAAAACCCCTCAACTTCTCTGGTCTCTTTGGGAAAGGAAACAATTCTCCTGCCCTTGTCATCGATGCTTTTCCCCTCTGCCTCACACACTCAAGGAGCAAAAGGGCTGGAAGAGGTTTGCACCCACCCTGAAAGTCTCTTTATATTTAATCCAGAAAGAAAACCTGAGAAACCAAAGAAGGTGAAAGAGAAGGACTGTCTGGCACCAAGTACAAGGATCAAAGACCCATATAAAACACAAGCAGTTCCTGAGGACTCTTCAACCAGGAGCCTCTATAAAGAGCTATTTTGGGGATTTTCTGCTGCGAGTCTTTTTCTGCAGCACGCAGCTATCAACTTGGAAATAAACACTGTTATTGAAGAAACAGCAGCCTGAGTGCTTATTGCCTTCCTCTTGCCTTCTGCAATGTCAGACGCTGGTGCAACCTCAGTGCTGCAAGCTAGGGTTTGCCACTGTAAGTGCCTGAGGAGCAAGGCTGAAAGTAAGAGCTGTAAAGGTTTGAGAGATTCATTATTGTTATTCCTCCTTATGCTTGCAAAGTGCTTGTGATACATATTTTCTCCCTCCCTATGACCCAAAACGTGAAGTGTGTCACACTTCACATGTCTCCCCACTCCCAGACAGTATGAAATGAGGTGTGCTCTGAGAAGGGCACCCCAGTCTCCTTAGTGCTGAGCCTGAAGGTGAAAGGCAGAAGGGAACCTGGGGGTACTGGTAGGTAGTAGCTGAATATGAGGCAGTAGTGTGCCCAGGTGGGAAAGAGAGACAATGGCATCCTGGCCTGGCTCAGGAACAGTGTGGCCAGTAGGACAAGGGAGGTTATTCTGGCCCTGTGATCAGCACTGCTCAGGCCACCCCCTGAGTGCTGTGTCCAGTTCTGGGCTCCTCAATTCAAGAGAGATGTTGAGGTGCTGGAAGGTGTCCACAAGGGGGCGACAAAACTGGTGAGGGGCCTGGAGCAGAGCCCGGTGAGGAGCTGGGGGTGTGCAACCTGCAAGAGAGGAGGCTCAGGGCAGACCTCATTGCTCTCTGCAACTATCTGAAGGGAGGTTGTAGCCAGGTGGGTTTGGGCTCCTCTCCCAAGCAACTATAGAATTTCTTAGATTGGAAAAGACTTTCAAGCTCATCAAGTCCAATCATGAGTTTCGCACTGACAAGTCCTTGACTAAACCAAATCCCTCAGCACAACATCTAATTACTATGAATGGAAAGGACCACCAGGATCATCCAGTCCAACCTTCATCCCAGCATCCTTAATCACTAGATCATAGCCTCAAGTGCCACATCCACCAGCAACAGAACAAGGGGACACAGTCTCAAGGTGTGTCAGGGGAGGTCTAGGCTGGATGTCAGGAGGAAGTTGTTGGCAGAGAGAGTGATTGGCATTGGGATGGGCTGCCCAGGGAGGTGGTGGAGTCATCATCCCTGAAGGTGTCTGCAAAAAGCCTGGATGAGACACTTAGTGCCATGGTCTGGTTGACTGGATAGGGCTAGGTGATAAATTGGACTAGGTGATCTTGGAGGTCTCTTCCAACCTGCTTGATTCTATGAGTATCTGCAGCACACTGAGAAGAGGAAAACGCGAGTACAGCAGAAAACAAAAAGCAAGCAAAGTGCCGAGGATCTCTGTTATGCCGAACGTGCTTCCCTGTAGATTTCAGGGGAAAACCACCCCACAACATACAACAGAAAAAACAAATCAGCAGCAACAATCTACACTCACACTTACAAAAAAAAAGCCCAAAACAAAACACACAAAAAAAATCCCAAACCCCACTTAAACCCCAACAAAATACCCACACAGACACAGCTCTGAGGTGGAAATTAAATCCTAGAATCACTTGTTGCAGGACTTAGATGTGGCTTGCTCTAGAGCTGGTAAGGGAAGGGGGAGGGAAAGCCTCTTCAGATGTAATTGTTCCTGATAGACCTTTCTTCTACTGGCTGTTTTCCTAATTTGATTAATTTTAGAACTTTTGGAGGAGTTCAAATTTAGAACATTTGGGGATTTGAAATTCAGGATTGCGTGTTGTGGTTTATGCCAGTTAGTGATAATTGCATATCTTGAACTTCAAAGGTGTCTACCCAATTAGGGACACTCTGTGAGAGGAAGAGAAAAAAAAAACAGAGAGGGGAAAGGAAAAGAAAAGAAAAGAAGAACTGTTTGAGGAGTTCTCCACAACTGCTGAATATTAAGCCCACTTTGAGAATGCCTCTGCAGTGCTCTATGGACAGAAAGCTTTAAGAATCCTGAATAATTTGAATCTTCAAGCTAGGAAAACAAGAGCAGTGCTGTGAGTTTCCTCTTCAGCCCGGCTTTTATTTGTACAGCCCTATAACACCATGATTTCATGCTACATGTGTTGCTTGTTATATATCCTAAAAATTCAATTTTCTCATCCCAGAAGGAAAGAGCTATAAGAGGTGAAGCTACTCATTTGATCATAAAGCGTTGTCAACGTGAAGGAAAGTGCTTTGGAACGCTCTGCCACCACCCTTATTTGTGGTAATCATGCAAATCACTGCAAACAGCTCTGAAGCCTGAGTTCATTTGGTTTTGAGTCGAGCTGCAGCAGTCGTCTGCACGGAGGGAAGGAGAAACACCCTTTGATTTATGGTTCCAGGAACGTTTACCCCTGGCAAGATGGAACAAAGTACAAAAGTAGTGCTACACCTACTGTGCTGGGATATATGAGGCTTCCAAATGGTGATCTCTATCTCAAAAACTATTTAACCAGCCTATGATAGGGCAGTTACTGGTGTTATAAGGCTTTCTTTCCCAGAATGATAGAGCACAGTAAAATGCCTTATAAAACAACACTGAAGTTATTGCTGACCAGATTCTGACTCTGCCAGATTTATTGAGCTCTATCTTTATACAAGCTCCTCATCCTTCTCTTCTTTTCCCGGTGTGTAATGAGTTTATCTGCCACAAAAGGGATTGTATTTTTTCCCTTTTCATTAATAAGGTCACCAGATTTTGAGAGGTGCAGTTGAAAGATGGTAGCAACCATCCAAGCCTTTTTATTGTCAGGAGCTCATGAGTAAATAGCACTATTTTAGTTTGCTGTATAGTTTTGGGGTGGGGTTTTGTGCTTGTTTTGCCACTGAGTTATTACTTTATCTGTAGAAACACTTTTCCACCTCTACTTGACTCGGCAAGTTTTCTAGGATGAAAAGCTTTCTATTTGAAACCAGCTCCTGGTAGAATTGCAACGTCCTTCTTAAAATTACCCATGGAAAGGAACTCCATCAAATAACTGCCACATCTGAATGCTGGCCACGGACCAACGCATTGACGCAAGGTCACTTTAAAACCCTCCTAAAAGTCCCCACTTCTTACTCCTCTAGAGATCCACTGGCGTGACAGGCTGACCTCCCTACCTAAGATTGGATATATTGATCCAGAAACTGCTCTTATCAACTAGAACTACACTTGAGATGTTGTGGGCATGTTATTACTACTGAGAATTGAACTTTTGTTTCTCCGTCATCGTATCTAGAACCTTTTGGCTTGCAGGGTGAATTTGGTGACCCTAAATGTCTTATGTGCAGAAGCAAATATCAGAGCATGATCTATAATTAACAGAAATGAATTCTTTGTGACTTAAAGACCCAGAGTACTTTCAGTGGCTATAGGACTGAAAAAAAAAAACCAAAGAAAGAAATTCTCTTATAGACCCTGTGGTAACTGCTAATAATTTTGCTTCAGTGCATAAGGGGA